>NC_092215.1:49122087-49216559 GCF_043381705.1 Parasteatoda tepidariorum | reverse complement strand
ATTTGTTGTGGGAACATGGAGGACTTTGAGACTCGACAGATTTAACGTGCATCAGTCACCATTTACTACACGGGGAGTCTTCGGCCGGCGAGGATCGAACCCACGACCTCTTGTATATGGGCCCAGCGCCCTACCGACCAGGCTATCCCGGCCCCTTTTACATTTCTATTGAAAGCACCATCCATTGATGCTCGAATGCCAAGTAATATTGAAGGTAAAACTAAAGTCCACCTATCTGTTGAATAAGCACGAATCGCACTCTTCAATTGCCTGTGCAATCTCCCTACCATCCCGTTTGACTGAGGATGACAAAGTGTGGTATGTACAAGTTTAATACCAAGAAGACTAGCAAATTCTCGGAATAAATTACTCTCGAATTGCCTTCCCTGGTCCGTTGTAAGCCTTTCAGGAACACCAAATCTTGCGATCCAGCTGGGAAAAAATTCAAAAGCTACTGTCTCCGCTTTAATGTCCCGTAGAGGTATAACTTCTGGCCATCGGGAAAATCGATCCACACACGTTAAACAATAAGTATAACCTCGAGAAGGAGGGAGTGGTCCCACCAAATCAATATGAATATGATTGAATTGCTGACGAGGTAATGGATAAGTACCAGGAGAACTTACCACATGTCGTTGCACCTTACTTTTCTGACATGCTACACAGCATCGAGACCATTCAGCAACTTCCCTCTTGTAGTTAGGCTACACAAAACGTTCTCCAATCAACTTGACGGTAGCCTTTACACCAGGGAGGGATAATTCATGAAGAGTCATAAAGATTTTATGACGAAAATCTGGAGGAACGTATGGACGACATCTTCCCTCAGAAACGTCCCAGAAGAGTTCTGTTTCCATACCTGGAATCTTGACAAAATTCAATTTTAATGATTTGTTACAAGAGTTTAAGGGGACACTTCACGATGAAAAACCCAAAAATCGACCAAATTATACTTTTTTCAATTTTTGTTTCAAAAAATAATAGTTATATCTAGCTACAATTTAAAAGAAAAATTTTTCAATTTCAGTCATTTTTTGCAAAGTTNACTGACCGATCCAATCAAGATGCCGAATTTGACGCGGGGAACATTTCTCATGTTTTTGCGTAAAAGCGTAAATTAAGGGTTTATGATCAGTGTAAATTGAAAACTCGCGACCCTCCAACAAGTAAGAAAAATGTCGAACCGAAGCGTAGATAGCCAATAATTCACGATCATACACACTGTAACGCTGTTCACTAGGGACTAGCTTACACGAAAAAAATGCCAAAGGCTTGAACTCATCACCTTCTTTCTGGCTTAGAACCGAACCAATAGCTCGGTCTGAAGAATCACACGTCAAAGATAATTCCGCATCCTGAGATGGATGCACTAACATAGTTGTTTCACTTAAACTAACTTTGCATTTTTCAAAAGCAATCTTTGCTTCCTCTGTCCAAATTATAGGCCGGTTATCATTTTTCTTAGCGCCCTTAAGATAATCAGACAGTATTGATTGCTCATGTGCAGCGTTTCTCAAAAACCTTCGATAAAAATTCATTAGAGCTAAAAACCGCCTTAATTATTTAATAGTTTTAGGTTGTTGATATTCATTTATTGCTTTAACTCTGTCTGGTAGTGGTTGAATTCCCTTTTCAGAAATCAAATACCCTAAAAAATTAACAGACGATTGTCCGAAAACGCATTTTTCTGCATTCAGAACAAGTTCATATTTTTGAAATCTATGAAAAATTTCTTCCAAATGTTTTAAATGCTCATTTTCATTTTCAGATGCTACAAGTACATCGTCGAGATAAGAGAAACAAAAATCTAAATCTCCGAGAATCTCGTACATAAATCTCTGAAATGTTTGCGCGGCATTACACAACCCAAAAGGCATAAAAAGGAATTCAAACAATCCAAACAGAGTTATTACCGCTGTTTTTGAAACATCCTCAGCAGCAACTGGGATCTGATGATAAGCTCTAACAAGATATATAGCCGAAAATATCTTTTTATTAAAAAGAATATGAGCAAAATCATGCACATGAGGAATTGGGAATCTATCAGGAATAGTTTGAGAATTTAACTGCCTGTAATCTCCGCATGGTCTCCAATCATTATTTTTTTTGGGTACCATGAGAAGTGGGCTAGCCCATGCACTTTTCGATGGTCTACACCAACCCTGAGATACCATATACTGAAATTCTCGCTTTGCAACCTGCAACTTTTGACTTGTTAATCTTCGAGCTTTAGAATAAACAGGTGCACCACGAGTTTCAATATGATGCTCAGTGTTGTGTTTCACCTGAATCGGTGATTTTGGCTGACTTGGTTTGATAATATCACCAAATTTTTTTTTAGCAATTTTACAAAGGGATAGTTACCCTGAACAGTCGAAATACTTATAGACTCGAACTCAGACACAGTTTTTCCGAGACCTACGATACCGGTGCTACCATCTACCATCAAACCGTAATGCCCAAGAAAATCTACCCCTATTATAGGTTTCGAAATTGCTGCTAAGATAAATGGCCACTGGAATTTTTTTTAAAATCCCAAATCCAAAGTAATCAATTTAGTACCAAAAGTTTTAATTTTGGTTCCATTTGCGGCATACAGCAAAAAATTAGAAGGCTGAACGTTTTCATTCTTTACCATAGCTAAGATACTAACCGCAGAACCTGTGTCAACCAAATATTTATGACCTGTAATTTTATCGAAAACAAATAAGCGCTTTACCAAACCTTTTTCTACCGTCAGCGCCGAAACGGAAGGTCTATTTAGTTTTCCGACCCAAAAGTGCATGGTTGTTGACATTTGCTAGCTTTATTTCCAAATTTGGAATGCCACCAGCAATACTTCCGATTTATAGAATTTCGAACTTCTTTTCCACGAGAAGAAGATCTATATCGAATTTCTATTTTTCAGAGTCTCTGCTGAATTGCTGTTAAGCGCCTTTCAATATTTTGAAAACCCTGCGATTCGACATTAAATGAAACCGAAGCGACAGCATCCTCGTTAGAAATCTCAAAAGCACTATGAGCCATTTTAGCTAAAGATTACACATTATCTTTACTGATTGCTAAAATTTGCAAAGGCAAGCGTTGCAACCACAAGTTTTTCAAAACCTCAGATGAAATTTTATCTGCAGCTAAACTTTGCATCTCGTAAGGAAGTTTTGAGGGTTTTTTATCGCCTGACTCAATACCTGAAACCATTTTTTTTAAACGTAATGATTCAGAATCAGCATTTTGTGCAATTGACCTAGTTTTTATTTGAGTATAAGCTTCACTATCAGGTTTATTAAGTACATTATCTGAAACGCAAGTTAAATCATCACTACCTAAGGATGAAACAACATAATAAAATTTAGTGGAATCAACTGTTATGTTAGCTAATTTAAATTGAGATTCCAGCTGAGCAAACCATAGTTCAGTGGAGTCTTTATTGCTACAGCTGAATTTTCACCAAATGAACTACTCTTAAACACTGACTTTTCATTATTCGAAAGTAAAGTTTCCCCTTCCATTATAGTAGCACTTAACAATTTAGGAAAAAAAACTACATGCGCATAAAATATATTACAAATTCTGTATTATAAACCAGTAATAAATATAGCGTAAATATTTTGAAATGCAAAAACTCTAAATATGGTAGGCAAATTTTTTTAAGTACTTAAAACAATGAAAACATCAGTCTAACATTTAAACTACTAATTTCATTTTAAAAATTTTAACCTAAATCGTATATTCAGCATCTTGACCGAACCGAAAAGTTACGACAAGAAATGCTAAACTCACCGGGTCACCACTAGTAGATTCATCTGGTGAACGCTCTGGAACTATCCTGTGTTCCGGAAATAAGACTTGAGACTGATAAACAACTAAAGAAAACATTTATTAGATTAAACAAACATCTCACATGCCCAGCGTGCTCTCGTCGATACAGCTAGCAGTTTGAAGAAAATACGTGAAAGAAAAAGCAATTATCGCATCCATGTCGTCACTTTTATACTCTGAAGATCTGCACTACTTCAGTTCGCTTCACCAATAGTAATCGCTACAGCAGCGACGCCACAGTTTACATTAGACCACCCATCCATTTCTTATATGAATCATAATTAACATCATCTGTAAAGAGATACAGAACTCACTTACTAAGCCTTAAAAATTATTTTTCTTCTTAAAAAGAATATCACAATTTGTCCGAAACGTGCTTAATAATTTGTTAAAATTATACTCTACAAAAAAAAATCAACCGTTAATATTTGAAAAATTTGAAGAAAATGTTTAATTTGCTCATTTTTTCAAAAAGATATCAAAATCCCATATACTTTCATTAGTGAGCTGCCACCCATTTGATTGTAAATGAAGTTCAAACGCTACGTGCTCATGCTCCATAAAGTGACGTCAGTTTGGAGAGCTCCATAAGCAAAATTGAATATGTTTTTAGCAGCAGAAATGTGAAACCGGAAGCGCTAATTATAAACAAACCTGGAAGAAAACTTGTATCATCACAAATTGTTTACATGTTTAATTTAATAAATTTCATTTCGTTGCTTTGTATTCTTCAGTGTATATAATGGCAGGATTAGTGGGGAGTCTAATTAATTGGGTAAGTATTTGTTAGATTTCACTGAGTAGTCATATTTGAAGCATAGTATCGAATTAAGTTATTTCCTATTTATATGCTTCGTAGGGGGATTTAGTGAGAATTAAAAAAAAAAGGAAATGAATTAATTGGGAAAAGTGGTTCTGAGAAAGTTTATTATAATGATTTAAAATTCACCAGTGCATTATTTGTACATTGATATTAAAATTTTCTGACAAGTGGATTGCAAATCTGTTAAGTTTCTAGCTTGATATTAGGGTGCATTCCAGCATTGATTTTCAGGGAAAATTTCCTTATCGTGATCTGCGGCAGAATAATTGGTAGATTTCTGTATCGTGACCTGTGGCATAATGATCGCCAAATCATGGTAACTTCCGGGCCTGAGGCCCGCGAGAAACTAAAAAAACATTCTAGAAAGGGATCAACTCTAAGGACATAACTCGTATCCACTCCCGGGCAAACATCTACATGTTTTTTTTATAAAAAATTGCAAGTTCAAAGTTTATTTGGCACCAGTTGGTGCTACAGATCATGATTCGGAAATGTCTCCCAAGTTAACATTATGAAATTAAAATTATTACTATCTGACACACTCTTCTTTTATATGGCACTCTGTATATCAACCAAAGTAAAAATACGAGTGCATAAATTGCAATTAGAATAAGTTTCATTTAAGATTTATATTCACATTTTCAATTAAATTGAAAAAAATACAAGGAGCTAAACACTTACTCTCCGTACAGCCCACTTTGAATTTTTTTTTTAAAATCATTGACTGCATTTGAATGCACATCCTTGCAACACAGTTTATACTGCTAAAATAATTTTTCTTTTTTTAATTTTTTTTTTTTTTTACTTTACTGGTAGCTCTACATTATTATATTAAGCAAAGCACATTTATAGTTGCACATTATATTCATCCCATCAAAATGAAGAATAACTGTATTCAGTATCATTTAAACTAAATTTCTCATTCATTATTCATTAAATAATTTTCTCCTCCATCATTTCAAGGTTTTCTCTCTATAGTATCTGTACTTAACCTGCACAGTATTGGTGAAAGTTCAATAGGTGCCAAATATAGGATAATTTTTACCCATATTTCATATTTTTCTTTCTAATATTAGTCACAAATCATGTAATAAATATTTAAATAGGAACAAATTGAACTGTAGTTGAAGTAAAATTGTATAATTTTTAAAAATAACTCTAAAAATTTTTTCATTTATGTAATTTAGCACTAAGCGCATCGTTTAAAAACTTTTACATTGAATGACCGTTTAAGAACTTTTTCCATCAAAAATGCGCTTATCATCTTATTGTTTTTGCACATTTGATTTTATGACATTTTCTAACAATTATCTACAGTTAATGTTCTATTATTATTATTATTATTTTTGTATTCTGTTTGTTTCAAATGCTACTACTTGTATGCTTATTTCTACCACAACCGATCATTTGACCAGGAGAACAATTTATTGCTTTATAAGGTTACCGGATCAGAAATTTCGATGTAATGTATGTTCAACATATTGCATTTGATTAGTTGCGCATTTTTCAGAGACTGTTGCGTAGTTAGTTCAATCAGAGTAACTTTAATTCAAATTTCAAGAAAGTACCTAAAATTTTAGATTGGCATTTTTGTGTAAGAAAAAGTGACAAAAGCTAAATGTTTTGGTAAGTAGCTTATATTTTATTTTGATAGCTTTACTTCATTTCTAACTAACTCTAAGTTTTTACCCCCAAAAATGTCAAAACAATGAAGACAGCACAAGTTCTTAGAAGAAATAATATTAATTATAAGAATTATAATTATAAGAATTATAGAAATAATAATAATTAAAAGAAATATGTTTGTGGAAAATGTACAATGGAAGCACCCTGTATATGTAGAAAATGTGTTGAGCAATAAATTTAAAATTCTTATTCTTTGTGTTTATAATACATAAAAATTGGCAACATACAATTTTGTTTAATTATACTAAAGATTTTTTTAGTTTATTTCATTCCATATCATTCATATTTCATACATTCATACAGGAAACATGAAGTCCGGTCATTTGACCGGCTATGGTAGAAATAGTTATATTTTAAGTGTTGGTATGTTTAGTGTTAAATCCACTCCGGTATATTTTGTCGAATTCAAGTAAGTTTCTTGCCAAAACTGAAATATCAGCAGCAAAAGCATTTCCTTTAATTTAACCTCTTTCATACCACCGTATATAACCAATTACAACAAATTATTCATATTTTAAAACATATATTTAAAATAATACTAGAAATGCTATAAACCATGAAATATGTAAACCAGAAAAAATATAAACCATGGTATTGGTTTGGAGATATAAAGTTAATTTTTATTTTTTTAACAGAGTACTAGGTAGATTAATAGATTGATGTGTTTTCATTAGGTAACATGCATTCAAAAAAGATGTTTGGTTTGGGCATGTATTCCACAAACTAATTGAAAATTGAGAGATTTTTTTTGAGCAGTATTTTCTCGAACCCAATAGTGGGCTAGCTGCAGGACATACTAATAGTTACTTTTTTCTTGACTTAATTTAATTTTTAATCTCTTTTTTTTAGGTTCGAACTTTTAATATTGAAGGAATACCAACAACAGCTGAACATTTTACTGATGGAGTTATTATTTCAAAAGTTCTTAATAATATGTAAGTTTCATTAATATGATATTCTCTTATACTGACAGATGTTTCAGCCTTTTTTATTTATTTATTGTGAGTTAAATTTAAGATATTTTTTTATATATATTTTATTTTAAAATTTAATAGGTGTTTAAATTCTTACAAACTCTCATAAAAAAGCATAGCAATAACTGGCTTAAAAAAATCAAACAATCATTTAAATTTGCAATGAAATCAGCACACATAAAACATTGAAAAAGTGACAAATTTAATGTGTGTTGTTTGATGTTGAGTCATCAGAAAGTGATGACTCAAATGTGTGATTCAAAATGTTTTCAATTTTCAAAATAAAATTTTTAATTTGTTCAGAGGCTCTCCCAGGCTGCACCTCAAAATTCGGCAGGCCGAAAGTTGTGCCCCCTAGCATAAAAAAAAAAAAAAAATTACGTTATAAAGTCTGAGACATTAAAAAGTCTTAAGTGAGATAAGCCAGCAAAGTGAGGTCAGATTTCTGAGCAATTTAAAGGAATTGCATTAGCATCTGGAAGTTGGTAAGCATTAGAAAGTGGGACAGAGTCAGAGTCCTAGTATTGAAAGAAAAATTTGTTCAGCAATGTGCATATGTTCCGTTTGTGACATTGGTCACAATATGATACAACTAGAGATTGTAGAGTATTTTATATTTCTTACATAATATTTGATTAAATCCTCTGTTATGTATGTATTTTGCCATGATATTTTATTTTCTCCTCTATTATGTATATATTATCAAAATCCTGCTATATAGAAATTGTAAAAATCATCCCACCCTTTTGAAACTTATTTTTAAAAAAATATTTTGAGTTTGCTCTTACACTTTACATATTTATTCTTTTGATCTTTATTTTAACTTAACTTTTGATAACTTAGAAACTTTTTAAATTTTATTATTTTTTTATGCATGTATTGTTTCTAGACATTAAAACTTTTTAGGGTGACTGTAGGTGAGCAGAATATTAATGGTTGAAAAATAAATTGAATATTTGCTCATATAACACTCAACACAAGAACTTTAACAAATTATTTCTATAATCTTGACCTTTTATAAAATTTGTCAAAGAGTATTTTTACTCTTTCAACATTAGCAAAGTCAATATTTTTAGAGTGTTATGACTGTAGATGAGCAGAATATGAATAGTTGAAAAATAAATTGGATGTTTGCTCATACAACACAGAAAATGTAAATGAATTATTTCTATAATTTTTACCTTTAATAAAACTAGCAAAAAACTATTTTAGCCCTTTCAACATTACCAATGTCATTTTGTTTTTTCCATTTCTTTTTTACCTTCATTAGCTTAATAGCTTGGCCCTGGCCAAGAAGTTTTTTCCTGGCTAGTTTTCCACTTGCAAGTGTTTTCTAGTTTTTGTATGCTGAATTAAGAAAATCTTTTTCTAAACCATCTCAAGTTCATTTTATGTTTTAATGCGACTTAGAAGAAGCAAAATATTTTAATAATTTTTCAATATTTTTTGGTGTTCAGATTCTCGTATAGACCTAGAGACTTTTTAAGGATCTCTTTTTCTTTTATCAAGACACATTATTATTTGTATTATCAGTCCTACCCTCAATTTTAGATTTTTGTAAATTATTTCAAGAAAGCCTGCCCTAGTAGCCCTTAAAACGACCATAGGAAATAGAAATGAATTAATGCAAAATTCAAAAGAGAAAAAGTGAGTTCAGTATCTATAGGGTGTTCATAAATAAGCGTTGACTTGTTTCTCACTAAGGGAGAAAAGCAAAAGATGAAATTTAAAAACTTTTTTCTTTCAAACCAAATTTGATTGAGCTTTGTTTAACAGTGGTTTACTGTTATTCAGTGCATTGTTATTTTGACGGATTTGCATTAGGGTATATGCATGTTCACAGGGACCACACAGACCATTGTTAGGGATATTATTGTTGTGTTGGATACTGTAGTGAGAGTTAACAGTATTTAGCAATGAAATTAAAAATAAAATTTTGTTCAGATAATAGTACACTTTTATATCCATATTTTTATAATCTATAGTACACTTATATATTATAAAAATTTAGTGATGTAATATAGTTGAGCTTCTTTGGGGTATTTTCTTAGCTTTGTATTTGAAGTTTCTTTTTGAATAATTTTTTTTTATATAGTTATAATACATTGTACCTTTTACCTTTTTGTATATTTATTAAATTTATGCAAATTTTAGCGATCAAGAATTTTTTGATGATGGTTGGCTTGCAAAAATAAAGACTGATGCTGGCTCTAATTGGCGCTTAAAAGTAAATACTGAAAATATAGATTGCTCTTTTCTGTGATTTATGATTAAATAATTCTGTGTTATTATTTAATTAATATAAATGGGCTTACAAGTGCTCCAAAATTTTAATTTTAAATTTCATGTTATAAAATAAATTATAATTGTTTTCTTTATTTAAATTGTATTATTTAATTAATTGTATTATTTAAATAAATAGTTAAGTTTTATGTGATTAGATCATATTTGTTCATATGAATGTGTTTTATTCTGATATATATTATATTTAATAATTTTACAAGCTTGTAATACACTTATGTATTACACCTAGTACTAAACTTTTTGTTTTTGCCATGTGTTTTGTTTTTGAGTTATTTGTAATTAGTTTTAATTTTATTTCTTTTTAAGGTGAGCAACTTGAAAAAAGTGCTAAAAGGAGTTTTGGACTACTACAATGAGGTTATTTTTTTAAAAAGCTCTTTGAGTTGTAGTTGTGTTGAAAATTTATTTATTAAAATTAAACTTTTGAAAGTAAATTTATCTATGGAATATCCTTTCATAGTCAGTTCAATTTACATTTCTATTCCATATTTTTAAACTATATATAATTTCTTATGAAATATCTATCAGTTTTAATTCTAGTTAGATATCTATTAATTTCAAAAAATCATATGTAAGAGAAACTTAATAAGCTTGTTTTTGGTTAAATAAGCTTATTAAATTTAGTTCAATGAAAGAATATACAGAAAGATAAGAAATTATTTTATATGATATAAATAAGTAAAACAAGAGGAAAGTACATTTTTATAAAAAAAATTATTAATTTGTATTTGTATGAAAATTTGTAAAAAAAAATAATGAAAAAAAAAATATTTAAGCAATACTTAAAAATATCAGGATAATACTTATTTATTTAAATTTGAGTTCTCTACATTTTTCATTGAGTAATTTAATAAATAGGTCATAATAACCTATACATTAGATGTCTAAATGTGAGTTTCTTGAAGAAAAAAAAATTACTGAATCTATGTTTGTGTTTTGTTGAAAACTTGCATCTTAAAAAGTTTTACACGGCTTCTTTAAAATCTTATAAAAGTTCCATCAGAATTATAAACTGACTCCTAAGTTCTTTTTGTTTACATATTTCTCTTTTTGGCATTTAGTAACTGAGAATTAGGTAATTGATTTCATCTTGTTTTCAATACTTTTTCATCTTTTAGTAAAATAGCGTAAAACCTTGAATCAGAATTAAGGCCTATTGTTTTGATATGTAAATACATTTTACATTTACTGAAATATATCAACTGCTGTAGATAGAAATAGATATTAATTTTACTAAATATTTAAACTTAATTTAAATAAAATTTTTTTGTGTTCTTCACACGTAGATCGCATATTTCATGCAATGTATATATTCATATATATGTGTGTGGAACATAGAAAAAAGCTTTAACTGATATTTTTGTGTAATTTCTTTATCTAAATTCTCTTTCTTAAACATTAAACACCTTCTCTCGCACTTAATTATTCAATTCCTCATTTTTTATTTTATGTTTCGATTCAAGTATCCATGAATTAAGATTTTAAAGTTTTCGCTTTACTAACTGTGTGAACCACATTATTCCATTGACCTATTTAATAGAGCAATTGTAAGTACTAACGTTTCCCTTTTTGCATGTGATTTAAAAGTTCATTTGAACTTTTTCGCAAGATTTTCTGATAAAAAATTCAAATTCAAATGATTCAGATAAAAGATTTGCTGTGAATCAAACCCAGCATAAAGATAAACAAGAAAATAAAGAAGCACAAAATTTACAATTAACTTAAAATTACTAAATGTTTAGCATAAATATTTGCACTAATGAAGAATATGAGGAGAAAGACTCTTTTATAAATTGAGAATCCTTAATACCTTAATATTGTGAAGTATACCTATTTAATAAAAGATATATATTTTATTTTGTTTTGATCATTAATATTTTTCAGCTCATAGGCAAGTTTTAAAAAAATATAACTTGATACTAAAATAGATTTAAAATAAATTTGTCAAACAGATGCTTATGGATATTTTTCTAGAAACAACAATTGCTACTTGTTCTGTTTTCCATTTTTTTACGTTAATTTCTTGTAAAAGCCATGGTCTATCTGTATTTAAAAATTAAATTAAAACAACGAGCATCATATTTGTCAGTTCAGCCTACATGTTGATTTCATTTTCTGCAAGAATTCTGTGATAACCAGGGATTCATTCAAAACTAAATGCAACAAAAGTATTTAAAATTGTCTACCTAAATAAGATTGTTTACTTCAAAAATCATACTTTTTGTTCTTATTTTTATCTATTATTTTTTATTAAAATATAGCATGAAGAGACAAGTTTTTGAGTCGCAGTTAATGTGGTAACAAATTCAAAATTGTAAATTGAGAATAATCAAATAAATGCTCTCCCTTTTTCCTATCTCTCTTTCTCTATCTAATTTTTTTTTGGTAAATCTTTTATTTTCATTTTTGCAGCAAATCAGAAAGTAACATACTTTTATTATGCACATTCATGCAATTTCTGTTGTCCCTTTCATTAAAATTTTTTTCTACCAGAGTTTAATTTTTTATTTTTTTCTACGATGTTTCTACTAGAAATTATTATACTTAAAAAAATAACAAATATTTCTTGAAACTTTCTAAAATTATATTTTCTTTTATCATTTATAGATCCTTGGGCAACAAATTACAGGCTTTCGAATGCCAGATGTTACAGCTATTGGCGAAAAAAATGATTCTGAAGAACTTGGGCGACTTTTACAACTAGTTCTAGGCATAGCTGTTAATTGTGAGCGCAAATATGGTAGGAATTATTTTGAAAGAAATTATGTTTAGATTAATTTTCAATATTATGACACTTTTAGTTGAAATTAATAAATAAAAATTTGAAAAAAAATTAAAGTATTGTATTATTTAGTAAAATTCTTACTTCCTTTTAAATGTGATTTAAAGGAAAGCAAATTAAGAAAGTGTTAAGAAACTTCCTGAATAAGATTCCTTGGGGAAACAATTATTCATAAATTACTATGCCAGTTTGAATTATTGAGGCATAGACACACGTAGAACTAAACATGAAACGTAAAAAGGAGCAATTATCAATCACATGACTGTGCTGCCATCTATATTCAGATTCAAAACTATTTCAGACAGAATTACTTCGTTTTTATGCACTTTTTTTGTTACTTTTTTTCCAGTTAAATAAAAACTTTCTTGGTTATTTTACAACAGTTGAATCTGGACTAAAAAATCAAAAAATGCTCAAACCCTTGCTTTTGCTTACACCGTTTTGAAGATTAAAAATTATTGGTTCAATTATTATAATAATTGAAATCACTCTCTCATTTCAATCCTCTGACTTCGTAATTTGACCAACATTAAGGAGATTTCAAGTTTTTAGTGGCTTAAAATGCTCATTAATATTAATCCAAAATTTACATTGAATATTAATATTATTAAAAATTTAAATTCCAAAAAATGTTTTTTCTAGAAATATTGATATAAGTTATTATTTAAGATTTGCAAAATAATTTTAAAATCGAATATTTTTTTTTTTTTACAGTAAACTAAATGGATTCAATGAAATTTTTTAAAGATTTTCTTTTTCAATTTGTAATAAATTTAAAGAAAAATTTCTTATAAAAACTGCACAAACTCAATTTTACTTGTTTTATAATTTACTTTTTATTGAAATTATTCCCGTCAAGTGGTAAAAATAGATTTTTTTTAATCAGCTGATTCATCCATTTTAATAATTTTTCTTTAACCTATCTGAATTTCACGTTTATAAGCTGTTAAAATATGGATTATTTAGTAAATATATCATTTTTTGGATAAGCCTGTCAAAACTTTATAATTATGAGGAATTAAAAAAAAAAACAATATTAAAGATAAAAATAATAAGTTTTGTTTTTAAACAAAATGAAAAATGTTTAATCAACAGAATTAATGTGATGTATTTTTACCTTTAAAAATGTAGATATGTGCATTTAAAGAGTTAAGAGAATCTTACGAATTATTTTTCAAACTAATGTTTAAATTAATTATTCTCAATTATGATAAAAAAAAAATCATTATTCTAAATAATTATTCAAAAGTTTTATCATTTTTATATTTCTTTTCCTGTAGAATACATTCAGGCTATTATGGACTTGGAAACTGATATTCAGCATCATGTTATGAATTCTATTCAAGAGGTAAATTATTTAAAAATTAATACTATTATCTGTATCTTGTAAATTTGAAAATATCAAATATCTTTTTATTAAAAAAAAAAATCCGTAACTATGTAGCATAAATCAGGGCCACCACTTACGACTATTTACTACTGAAACCAAGGAGAGGCAACTATAACTGCTATTTCTTATTAAAAAAATAGCTAAAAAGCAACTATTTTAAAAAAACTGGCGACTAATTTTTTTTGAAAAAAACTACTCTTTAAAAAAATATTGACAAGCCGGTAGGTTGATAAAAGACTGCCAAAAAAACTGTGAGGAATTTACAACACAATTGTTGCAAACTGAACCAAAGGTGTTGTCTCAAAATTTTGTCTAGTTATATGGTTGGCATTTCCTCTGAAAGAATCCTATTTCTACCAGGAAGTAACTGGGAAAAAAATTGAAGAAACAATAAAATAGAAGAAACTAAAAATGACCCATGCAAATGTTTAGAAGTATTATAAGAATAGCTTAAATTTAAATTAAATACATTTAGTATAGTACCCGAAAGATAAGTGTTTTATATCTGCTTTGTAAAAAAATAAAATTTTTTTTTACAGATTTTTAAAAATTAATAGTTATAACATTTAATCATATACTTTCACAAGTAAAGACTCTTTTAAAAGTTAGACTAATTCCATCTTTTCTGTAGTGCAGGGTGGTCAAAAGTATATTTTTTCAAGTTAAATATTTGTTTTGTTCATTAAACACTCCATTTTATTAAACCTTTAATTTGAAATTAAGTTATTTTTCTTGTATTTTAATAAAAAAAATTTGTACAGTGGATAAATTTCACGTTATAAGTTTTATAATTTTTTTTCTCAAATTTTATTATTTTTCACAAATTAGGAATTTAATTCAGTATTCGTGTGGGGCTCAATTTTTTATGGTACATCAATTTATTTATGTTGCAGTTGTCATTCTGTGTTAAACTAACTTTTTTTTGATTTCAGCTGATGACAAAAGATATTCCTGCTGTTGATTTACAAGACACATTTACTAATTTACGTGATGAAGTAAAAAACCTCACTGAAGATTTGCATTCTACTAAAGAATCAAAAGAACAAATTACTCAGCGTTGTCATGAACTTGATATGCAAGTAAGTAATATAAATATATATGTTACGGTGAAGCACAGAAATCTGGAAAATGTCGACATTCATTGGTGATTGTCAACTATCACGTAGTCGCTTGGTGTATGTCAGAAATATTTGCTAAATACCATTATTTCTGACTCTCACCGGTGAATGTCAACAATCACATAGCCCCTTTGGAGAATGTCCGAAATATTTGTTATAACCGATTTCATATTAATTTATTTGTTGATATTATTTTATTTATTCGATATTTTAATATCTGTCGAGGATAGATTTGGAGAAAAATTAGTGTTCGGCGTAGCGGTTAAATGCATACTGGGCAGTGGCGCTTGACCTTAANTTAAAAAAACATCAGTGTAGGGTTAAAATATCGAATAAATGTAATTATATCCACGAATAAATTCATATCAAATCGAATGTAATAAATATTTCGGACATTCACCAAAGCATATCTGTGATTGTTGACATACACCGGTGAGGGTCCGAATGTACAAGAATGTAATGAAATATTCGATCTTTTACCGACGTATTTGGTGTTTGTCGATATTCACCAGTGAAAGTCAACAACCACCGATTTCGGTCTTTCGCTGTGACATAGATATATAGGGAAGAGGAGAATAATACTTTCAGATATTTTAGTATTATTAAAAATATGTACAGTAAAACTGTTAAAATAACAATTCACAAAGGCAAATGGAACTTTTAAATAAGTAACCCCATGAAATTGATTATTTCAATTGATTATTCCAATTTATCAATTGATTAGGAAAAACAGATCTATGCTTACATTGACTTTTTGTCCTGTAAACTTAGGGATATGCTTAACGAAAAATTGATTAATATGAATATTTCTTAATGAACAAATGCGCTTAAATACCAACCCATTTTACCCAACATTCTTTTGTTAATTTATCTATTAATTTGTCTATTAATCTCAGCAAAATACAAGAATAGGTTCTTAATTTAGTTTTAAATTTTGCTGCTACAGTAGGGAACCAATTATCCGGAATGGTCGGGACCATCGCTATTCCAGATAACTGATTTTTCCGGTTTTCTGAATCCCTTCAAAAAGCCGTTTTTTTATTGTTAAACCCAACTAAAAAAAAAAATTGGAAATAATCTTAAAAATAAGAAAAAACGATGAAGTAATACACTAATGATTATTTCCAAAATGATGGTAAGGTAAGCATCTTTAAAAAAGGAAAGAAAAATCGTAAAATCTCATGAGGAAATTTTTTTTTTTTTAAATGGCGAGAAAATTTATCGAATTTTATTCCGGATTTTTGGTTTGCCGGTTTTCTGATTTCCGGATAACGGGTTCTGTACTGTACTTCCGAATATTATTGTCTCATTACAGGGATAAGAGTTTTCCACCTTTTGCCAGATTTCCTGCTTTTTATATTTTTTTAATTAAATTTTTAAGGAGTCACCATTATTTATCCTTTTTTGGTAAATTTCATATGGGTTTTCAAATTTTGATATTTTTAATGCTGTGGTATAGCAACGTTGTCATTTGAGTCATCACCTTTTGATGCTTCTAGCATAATTTTACATCCTGTGACATATCAAAAGTATGGCAACTATAGCCTTTACCATAGGCGTATTATCTGAATAAGGGTGCCAAATCAACAGTTTTTTTATTTTATTTTATTTATTAATTTTTGTCGTTTATATTGTTATCTTTTTTCTTTTTTTTTTTCTTTGAAGACAAATATTTTACTTTTTTTCAGCTTTTGCCGGTAAACAAATTAATTTCCTTAAAAAAAATTTTATTCACCATAAAGCACACCCTTAAATGTTTTTTTTCTCAGGCAAATCTCTATCTTTTTCAGTACTCTTATCCTAAAAGTCAAGACTGAACATTTTCCTCTCACTTTTGCCAAACAAATTGTGCAGCATTTTCATCTACTATTACAAGAGGAGGGTTGAATCCTTTCTCTGGCCAAATTAGATAGCTTTTGTGAGAACAGAACTGAAAAATACCAAAGCCTGAGTTTAGCTGTCCCTAGACTTATTATTTTTAGATATGCTTATTTAACTTCAATTTAATCAGTTGTGAAAATTTTGTTCAGTTGTGAAAGGCGTTCTCTGAATCTGTTGAGTAGATTATATCCTTATTGTAAGTTGGTGAATATAAAGAAAAAACACATCCCTCAGCATAGGAAATTGCAAGCTATCCAGAGAACGAACAATTCTAATAAATTCTAGTGAACTTGACAACTAATTTAAACCAATCAAACCATTAAAGATTGAATAATCTATTTAAAAAATATCATCAGTTAAATAAATGATTTCTGTCTTTGAAATTACGAAATAAAAACTGTATTCCATTTTATACCTTTGTTGATTCTAAGAAATTATCTTCTAACTGTTTAAATCAATGCATTGAGTCATACTTAATTTGCTTATATCCAACAGATATGTTAAAAATTGTTACTACAGTAGAAATAATAATAAAAAAGAAAGAAAACATGCACTCCCCTCCTACCTTAAAATCTAATAAATTAAAATTATATTTTGATTTTAAATTTAGGATGGAATGAATATTTGACCCTCAGCAAGGTATTTTTTGGAAAAGTTTTTTGACAACGCTTTTCTTTGGAGAATTTGAATAGAAGAATTTGAGAAATGAATAATTTAAATCTTATTTTTTACAACCCATTATTTGAAATAGTTTTTACGCATATTTGTTAAGTTCTAAAACTTGTTTTATGTTCTGAATGGCATGTGAAAAGAAACTTAAAATTGATACTAGATTACTTTATACTGAATCATAAATTATGCACTGCTGATTTCTTTTAAGAAATTATATTCAAGCTAGTCTATTTTGTCGTTTTTTCAACACTTTTTTTTAATCAAAAATTGAAAACTTTTTTTAGTTTGTTCTGTTTCTGATAGACTTTAGATTTTAGTGTCACTTTTTTTCTGTACGGTAAGACAGAAAACAGGTAACCTAGAAAAGTGTGATTTTCAACATTAAAGTTACATTTCAGACCTGAGAAAAAAAAATTCTGCTTCTCTTTTGCTTTTTTTATTAACTTTTCTTTTTATCAGCATTTTTATTATGACACAGCATCTTTTAAATAGCGTTTCTAATGAATGTCGGGTTGGTATGCACCAGTAATATCAGAGAAACTGGGAATTGTTAAGGGAAATGAGATTAAAAAGAGTCAGGGAAAACAAAGCGGAAAAAAAGTCAGGAGAAACATAATTTTACTCTAAAACCAGGGATTGTCCGGGAATTTAATACTCTATCAAATTGCAAGATTTCACTCTTCCATTTTCAACCATAATTTGCACTTATGCTATAGATTTAAAAAAAGAAAGAATAAATTTTTTTCGAGCACTTATTAAGTGTATTCTCAAGACTCCTGAGCGTTTCTGGAGTGATGCCAATTAGATGTCTGACTTAAATAACTTGAAACTTCAGCCTTTAGAGTATTGACATGTTAACTTTTTTTATAATACTCTATTGTTTATCAATTTTCATCATCTTTCATTTAGTATGACAAATAGATGTGATCGTGATTATTAATTAGTATGACAAATTTACTTAAAAGAGTATTAAGATTCAATTGATCGCTCAGTAATTTTTGTATTTAGAGCATTTTAAAAATTCAATAAATTATGTTGTATTAAATATAAATTAGGAAATATACATAAATTCCATTTTTTTTGCCAACATATGGTATTTAAAATTGTTATACTATGATTATTTCAGTGGTTTAATTAAGGCAGAAAAATTACACTTTCCCACCATTCTTGTAGGTAAGGTTTTTCTGCACTTCCCTTGTTAAATAGCTAAAAATTGTATTTCTTTCCCCAAAAAAATTTAGCTCAATAGTGGAAGGTAATAGTTTTTACTTTGTTATAAGCATACAATTTTTGTACAGTTAATATTAAAATTTTCACAATGATTTTGAGACATTGCAATAACAGACTTCTGGCAATACGATGTACTCATTACATCAAGCATCTGCAATATTTGGTGGTGAATGTTAAACTATAGTAATTTTATTAATGAATTAAAATAATAACAAAAATGCCCTACCCTCTCTGCATAAGCGAGGGGTAGGACATGTTTCTAAAAGTTAAAATGCATGTACAATTTGCCAAAAATATTCTAAAAAAACAAAGACGTTGTAATTTGTGCTTTTTAATATATTTACTTCCATGTTATACACATATGGCCTGCTTATAAGCAGCAAATTTTTAATCAAAATTTTAACCACTATTTTTACCAGCTACAGTGCTATTCTGTGGCATAAAACAATATAAATTTCACCATTTCCTAGCAGCTACATGCAAAATTTATTGTCCGGGACAGTGAATAATTGTTTTTATGCTTTCTAACATTTATTACAATGTTCACTTAAGGCTTTTCATGGTTTTGGCTTTTTCATTCCTGCATCAAAAAACCGGTTTTTGCATGTTATTGAATGGAAAAATAGTATGCAGCAGGAAAACTTCTGTACAGTTTAACTCAGAGGCTCAACATTTGGAGAGGTAACTCACCTTCAACTCTTTTTGATAAAGGGCAATATTCTAATCAAAATTCCATCTGCTTTTCAACAAGCTAAAGTGTATCAATTTCAGTATAAATAAGTGTATAAAATGCAAGTGGATGATGGATAAAAATACAAGTTTTAGTCATTTCTTAACTGCTACAAGCAGAATTTATCACCATTTGGAATTTTGTTCACTTTCCCAAATAAATTAGCAGGCACAAACTAAAAGGAAATTGATAAAAAATTTAAATATGCATTTTTCATGTGGGCTCAGAAGAAAAAATTTGCATTTTTGTCACACCTTGGTTAAAATATATATAATACATAATTTTACAATTAAGTTTTAAAGAGTGAAAGATAATTTATTGTAATTATCCATGTTTTTAAACTTAAATTATTGCTAGGACCTGTTAAGAATTTCATTATAAACTTTTGTGTATTCATATAAATTTATTTATGCTATGATATTGCATTTTAAAATTTTTTAAACATTTTTAGGTTGCTGTTCTTCTAGAAGAAAAGAACAATTTATTGTTAGAAAATGAGAAACTCTTAGAGAGATTAAACCACATTGAGAGTTTTGAAGATCCCAGGTTAGAATGCATATTTCCTTTGAGTTTCATAAATTACCAGAGTTATATTTTAAACGTCCTATTATTGCAATATGTGGGAAACTTTACTTACTATATAGGTCTAAACTGAAGGAAGAATTATTGAGTGTAAACTGTTAAGTTTACTGTAAGCTGAAATCCAATGAAATTTATTCAAGATTATCAGATAGCTAAAACAATAAGTTTACTGAGTATGAACTAATTTGAAAAAATAATATTTTATTTTTGCGATAACTAAAATTAATTTTGAAATATGCCATTACTTTTTTAAAATATTAACCCAATAGAATCTTAAAATTTCAAACTTCAAATTGGAATAAAAAATGTCTTTTAATAGTTTTTTATTTATTTTTAAGTGAAATACACATTTTTAAAAGTATTTTAGATCACTATTAACTGTAGCTCTTAAAAGATTTTGACTAAATCTTCCCCTGTCAATGCCGAAAAAATAGGTGTTTTTATTTTTAATTTCTGAAAAAAGACATTAAAATAAAAGCTTTTTATGATAACAGCAAAAACATTTATTATGATATTTTTTTTATGAAAATTGTTATGCATTCCTAAAACAGTAGAAAAAAATTAGTCTTAAAATCAATTAACCATTTTTATGCATTTTTAAAGTATTTTTTACTAAATTCAAAGGAAATAATAGTTTATGAAATCTTCTGAGTATTAGTGCCAGTTTTTTCCCAACTTTAAATTGAGGGCAAAAAAGCCAGTTTGTTCTTAGTCATTAAAGGAAAAACCATGAGAAGTTGTACTATATGTTTTTGCCCTAAGTTGAAATATTTGGAAGATTTCAAGATTTCATTGTACTTATAATTCATATTTTTAGCCTTGTAATCAAGACTAATATTGTTGTAATACGAATGTTTATTCAACTTTCAAGTTGCTTGTAACAATCTTTATTTTTGCATTATTTTGTATTTGTGTATTTCCAAAGGCTATTCACTGGCATATGTTTTCTTAGAAATCAGTGTACTGAAAAACATTTTTAATTACACAAATTTCAACTATTTCTTTATTGTCATAATTATTTTCTCAATGTAATACTTCATTGCAGGTTGCCACCTTATTAAAGAAAAATAAATTTAAATGTGTCATTTCATTAATTTACAAAATCTTATTGTGTTATGGGCATGGGTAATAGATGCCTGCAAAACCTGATAACTTCTAAACAAAATATGAAAATGATGTACAACCAATTATTTGATTTGATACTACCAATTATTTGATATACAACCAATTATAAAATATATTGATTGACTGTTAAACAAATTAAAGTAATAAATTAATAAAATTTGAAAAAAGAGATTTCATTTGAAAATCTGATGCAATAATATATTCAATAAATTTTTATATTGTACTTTAAAAATTCAACTTGCAGATTGTCTACGCTTTTTACATGAAATATTGCTTTATTAACTTAACTCGTAATGATCCAATGCCACCATAAAAGCGGTGTGGCTCTTTTACTTGCTAAGTTCTATGCATCATTTTGTTATTTATATTACTCTTATTGTTGTCATATTGAGAATTAGTTTAATTACTGTAATTAATTTTTATAATTATACAAAATGGGAAGTAAACTAAAAATTCTTTTGCACCATTAAGGTTTAAATTATTAAGCTTTCAGTACTTTTAGATGTGTGGTCTGGGGATGGGTAGTGTATCTGTTTTCATTATTTTTGTGATAAAATTTATGTCAATATAGATTGAATTGGTAAGTATTTGCATTTCATTTATTGTATCTATAAATTTTTTTTCAGTACTTTGGCTGGAAAACGATTCCATCAAATGCAACAGAAGCATGAGTTACTTCAAGATGAGCTCTTTAAAATTGAGACAGGTAGAAATTCCAAACTATTCCTTTAATTTTTAATGTTTTTGATGTTATTATTGATTTTTTTATTAAGATATTAGAATATTTCATTTTGGAAACTTTACTTTTTTAATTTTTATCTTTCAAAACTGACCAAAGTGCTTTCGTACCATTAAAAAGATTTTTTGCAATATTGTCTTTTCAGAGCATTTGTTTACAAAATTCTTTTTTAAAAAATTAATTATTATAAATTTTATTATTGTTTCATACATTTAGTAAATTTTTCCACTGTTATAATTGGAATGTTTCCATTTTTACTCATTCTAAATATTTTTTAACAAAAAATATACTGTGAGAAATGAAAAATAAAAAAATTATTACAGGTTTAGCTTGATGACTTTCTTAATGGTTTTGTTTGTAAATTCTAAATTGCCGAAAAAGCCTCTAACCTGAGAACCTTTTAAATTAAAATTGTGAAAACATTGCTTAATGTATTTCAATTTAACTACCAAACCTCTCTGCATTACTGAAAGAAGCTAGTGTTTTGGATATTTTTACTGTCAATGTTAACTTTATTAAGATATTATCAATGCTATTTCTAAAGGTAATAATGCTTTCAAGGATATTGCCTATTGCTTGAAGAAATTGCATGTTTAGCTCTCATTTTTTTGGCATAATCTTTTTTAATAATTTTTGTTAGCGAAATTCAGACAAAAATATCATATGTAAGAGTATAAAATAAACATTGTCTTTGCATAAAATTCCAATTAAAAAATTAATTCATGACATCAACATGACATATTTGATAAATGCTTTATTTTTAACCGCAAGAAATTTTTTATTGCTTCTTAAATAAGTATTGAAAAAAAATTTTTTTTTATCATTTCTTTACTTTGAAAAATATTCTACTTTCTATGCTTCTTATACTTCTTGAATGATGATCCATTCGTAAATTTTTTCATTTCAGCAAATTTTTGAATGCTTCACATATTCAATATATTGTTTAGTTGATTTGTCAATGTTAAGTTTGTTTTTATCATTACATTATTTTTCACATTGAATGTTTTATTTACTTTATTTTACTTATTTTATGTACTTTATATGTGAATGGGTGTTAAAAATGAGATCTTAAAATGCAATGACTGTAGATAGTATCTAAGTAAATATGTATTGAAATTAGATTTCCTATTTAAGAGCCTCTTTGGATTTGTTTTCTATTAAACGACTCAAGGAGAAAATATATTCAAATAACACGGATTGAGTGATTTTAATAGTGAAAGAGTTAAAGGTTTTCCCATGTTATTCATGAGGAAAGTAGTGTACAGAATGGAAATTTCAATAAAATTTTTCATCAGGGCTCACCCAATTTGTTGCATAACCAATAGAGATTTTATGAAAAGGCAGACTAAAACACATAATGAAGAATACAATTTTTTTGGAACATTTTAGCCAACTTTGATGATTCCTTCAAGGAACAACAAGTCTTAATAAATCAGAAAAGATTTGTTGAGTTTTGTAATTTATAGAATTTAAGATTTCTAGAAAATGGGACTTAGGATAAGGTTTTGTTTAGAGTCATACCTCAACTAGAAAAGTAAACTCTCCGTAAATTATATTCATTTCCTGTAAATCAATGTGAATAATAATCAATGTTACAATAGAAATCAATGTTAAATTTTGATAACTTAAATGTATCGTTTTTTTTAATAACTATGTTTTTTTAGTTACTTATACATTTTTTCTCTTTATTTCAATTTTAGTTAGAGATGAATTAAAAGGTAAAGTTGAAGTACAGCGTAAGGAAATAATAGATCTACAGCAAAAGGTTAGTAACGCAAGTGCATTATATTGCAAATATGCAAAAAAAAAAATTCTAATGATTTCTCATGTGTTGATTTAATTAGAAATTTTAATTTAAATTAATTAGAAATATATAATTTAATTAGAAACTTTTATTCCTTTATAATATATGCTTGGAAACTTTAAAACTCCTTTTTTTATTAATTTTTTATGGTAATCAAAATATAAAAATGATTTAAGTAGTTATTAAGTTTTACTCTTGGAGTTATTTCATTGTATTATTTTAAGCTGTTTGGGTTTAATTCTAGAGCTTGAATAAGCATAAGCGCATTTTAGTTTAATTAAAATTAGAAATATATCTTTTTTGTTCAAATTGAAATTTGAAACCTTTTCTTTATTAAATATGCCTGTTAAAAAAGATTTTTTTTATCAGTAAATGCATTATTAAACTTATTTTTATCTGTAAGGAAGATGTAACAGTAATTTTTTATTTGCCTAATAAAATTTGCTTAAAATCTTAAATCTAATGTTTTTTTTGAAAGTAGAACATCTGTTTCATGTTATTAAAATGAGATTTTTTAGTGCAATTTTATAACACGGATGACAATATCTAGGCTTTTGATGGAAGTTATTATTTTTTTTTAGTAAAATTAATTTGAAGGAAAATATAATTTTAATTTTTTAAATTTTTGCTGACGCTTAATAACATAACCACTTTAGCCTGTTCTAGAAAATTTGATGCTTACATACTTGATTATTGGTCTAATAAATATGATTTCAAAGATTTGTTCACTATGGAATAATTTAACTAAATAAATTAAAAACCTGGTATTATGTGATACAAATAAGTGACAGAAAAATTAAAATAAATTCTGCTTACATTAAAATTTCTGCATTTGCTGGTTAAAACATTTTTTTCTGTTTCACATTTTCTGGTACCAGCAAAATTGTTGTTTCAATGGTTGTTTAGTATTTAAATATATTTGGTTTCAAAAGTGACATAATTTAGTTATGTGGCATGTAATATAATGTAATAATATGTATAATAAAAGACCTTATATCATGTGGTGATATTATTAATGTCAACGAAACTAAATTGTGGTTGCTTTTTAAAATTTCTGCTTTGTTTTACCACCACAGGAACTTAAAAAGATAAAATTGTCACATAGAAATTATATTTTGAAATTGAATCTTTAGAGCTCTTCTACTCTCTTCTGCATACATTTGGGCTTTAAAAAGATCTTAAATGTAATATTTGCTTAAATTGATCAATAAGTAATATAATATTATTGAAACTGTACTTTTTAATTCATAATAAATCTTCTAATTAAATGCTTGTTATTTTATAATAAAATTTATTTAAAACTTAATTACTTTTTAGAATGAAGAACTCCAGAAACTAGCTGAGGAGTCTCAAGCTATGAAAGATGAACTAGACGTTCTTCGTCATATTTCCGATAAAGTTGTAAGTGACATGAAATAAAAAGTTTTTTTTGAGGAAGCACTTTTTTTCAAAGTGAACTTACAATTTTTTAATAAATTTAGCCATGTTTCTATTGTTAGTGTAAAACAACCTTTAACTGTAATTTCTTCGTTATTGCATATTTGATAATTACTTTAAAATTTTTGGAATATTTTTACTAATATAACCAGGTTTGATTGAGTCTTCAAAACTTTCAGACCAAGGAAGGGTTTGAAAGTTATGAAGACACTGAGCCATACTAGTTAAGGTTGAAGCAGTGGCACCATTGTAAATTTTTAGGAAAAAGGAGAAAACCCAAAATGTGAAAATATATTTGTAATATGCTTGCATAAAATTCAATTAAAAAAAACAACAAACAAAGAAACAGGTGAAACCTTTTTTACAGTATGTAAGAGGAGAAGAAAAGAATACCTTAAATATTGAAGCTAAATAAGAAAGGAAAATATATAGCACATATCATACTGACCTGTAGTAGCTTAAAACAAGCCTCGTTGAACATAAAAGGCGTTTTATTTATTTATGTATATTTGTTTTTCAATATTTCCACTAGTGTTTTAAGGTAGAAATCATTATATAACATTTATTATGATTTCTGTCCAAATTTTGTCTACTTTTATTATTCTTTGTTCTGAAAATGTTTCCCTCATTAATTTAAATTATTATTTCAATTTTGTTTCATAGCTTTTCAGTTCAGGAGTTGATTAATCCTTCGAGTGTTGGTTCTGGTTTTTTTTCAAACTTGAAACTAGTGTCTTTCCTGGAATATAAAAACTGGTTCCTTCCATGTTGTTCGATACGAATGTAGCTCATATCCGGGAAAACTTTCTTCTTTGAAGTGTTGTAGTGTAAAAGAGTTATCTTAATTTTTTTGACATAGATTTGTAAATAACTTCTCAAATTATGTTTGTCTTGTGTATTCTGATCTTAGTTATTTCAATCGAATTATACTGCTAGTGCTACATAATTCTTTGAATGGTTTTTTATTGTACAATTTTTATAAGGTTTATGTTTTTGCAGAGATAAAATTTTTAGTTACTGTCAGAAAACAGTACTCTCGACCTATTTATAACAGGTATCTAAGAGAGTTTTGTCCATAAAATAGTCCCAAAATTTTAACTGTTTCAGGCTGAGTAAGGTTGAGTTAAATGAGTGAGAAAAGTGACTTTAAAAGTTTAAATATAATATTTATTCAGTCTGCTGTAAAAAATTGTCTCAAAATTTTGAGTTAATTTAATCTAACAATAATTTAACTTTTATATTAATTTGTCTTATTGTTTTAGTTATGCTGAGACAATAGGACGAATTTTTTTTGTCTTATTATCTTTATTGCCTTACAGTTTGAAATTCCAAATTTACCTTTTTTAAAAAATCCAACAAAATGCCTACTTCACTTATTTATTAAGTTTTTTTTAAACTAAACTTTAAGTGTAATACAAGATCAAAAATGACGTTTAAATAAGTGAGGTTAAAAAATAAATTGATAATTGAAGATTTCAACATTAATTGGTTATTTAGCATGTTTCAAATTGCTCCTTTAGTAATATTGCAAAAATATGTTTTGAATTATATTAATAAATTTGATACATTTAGATATATATTTGAGAAATATATTTGATACATTTATTTAGCAGATAATTTTGTAGTCAGTCTTGGTTTTGTCTGTCAGAATGATAGATGGGAATGAATGGGAATTAAAATCCTTACTTCATTTCAGAAATACGAAATATTATTGAACTTTTGTTATTTATTATAGCAAGTAATATTGTAGTTTTTATTCCTAAATTCTAATTAAAATACTAAATGTTATTTTTTTAAAGAAAATTTGTAAGCATGAATTGTTAATTTATTTATGAATCTCTAATTATGTGGATATCTTAAATAATGTGGATTTTTTTTAATAGAATGTCTATGAAGCTACTATAGAATCTTACAAGAAAAAACTAGGTAATTACTTTTACTTACTGTGGGTAGTATTTTTGTTTCTTTTTCTCCTTTCATTCAAAAAATTAGTTTTGTGCAATTTTATAAAATGAGTCTGTATTCTTCTTTATGAAAACTAAAAACCTTACATGATCTACTTTACTACATACATGCAACATTTTCTGTCTTTCCTTACCATTCAATTTCAAGAATTTTAAATTTTTCTTAATTCAATTGTCTTCATGTAACCTAAAACCAATTCAGTTTGACATTAGTTGTATTTGCAAGTATGAAGTGTATTTAAAAAATTAAGTAATGCTGATAAAATGATTTTAGCTCTATTTCTGTGTTCAAAAACCCTTCAAAGCTATTATTACAAAACTTTAAAATTTATGTAGATCTATTTCTATAAATTCTGCTTAATTGTTTTTTTTTTTTAAAAAAGGATTTGTTACCTTTTGTAAAAAAGCTTTACCAACTCTATTTACTTTTCTTGCCATACATATATAGTTCACTTCCATAATACTGCCATCCACTATAAATATTTTTTTCCCTT
Source organism: Parasteatoda tepidariorum (assembly GCF_043381705.1). NCBI lineage: Eukaryota > Metazoa > Arthropoda > Arachnida > Araneae > Theridiidae > Parasteatoda > Parasteatoda tepidariorum. The sequence goes on along the minus strand of NC_092215.1, from coordinate 49,189,005 downwards.
TTATTTGTAATTCAACTTGTTACCAGGAGATAACTTGCAACAAACTTGTCCATTGTTTGTTTTTTCCACCTTCTAAATGTAGGGTTCATTTGCATTAGCAAATCATTTGAGAAGAGAAGAAATTTTGTGTTATTTTAATTATGTATTTTATTAATAATATGGTTAAGCAATATTCTTTCAAAATCATCTTTTTTTTTTTTATAAAAAAGCATAAAAGGCGTATAAATTTTATGTGAAATATATTTATTTTGGATAATTGTTCTTTAGTGATGTTAATTATTATTTGATGAACCTTATTATGCCATTCAATTAAAATGGTGCTTTGAAAAATTTATTATTATCACTTGTTGCATATGCAGTAAAAGTAAAAAGCAATTTGATTTAAAATAATAAAAAAAGCTGGTTCTAAAATAATAGCACTAAATACTGAATTAGATTCAATTAATGTCAACAATGTAACAATAGTTTGTTAAGTGACATGCAAGGTAGTATCCTCAATTAACAAAATTTTATAACAAATTTCAGTCCACAATCATATTCAAAATTAAAGTGATACAAGAAATTATGGNGGGGGGGGCAAAAACGGCTATGCCTAGGGCCTACGAAAGGTATAATCCGGCTCTGTGCCTAGGGCCTACGAAAGGTATAATCCGGCCCTGATTAAGACAAATCACAATAGTTAATCTGCATGTTAGTAATTATTACTTTCAATTCTTGTGGAAAGTTTCTGTGGATTTATTAATTTTGCTGTCTAAAAAAGTCATTTTGTCAGTAATCTAACCTTTAAAATATTGTAAATAATTTGCATAAATGACATACATTTATAATTATACATTTATTTATAGTTATTGTAGTTATTAAAATACCATTTTCACCAATGTCCATCAATGTTTTAGTCATTAAAATTTCTTTCCAAAGTATTCTTCGTACTTTTTTTTTTTTAAAAAAAGAATAATTTTATCAAACTTTTTCAGAGGATATGGGTGATCTCAAACGGCAAGTAAAATTACTGGAAACTAAAAATACTCAGTATATGCAACAATGTATGGAACAAGAGGAAGTAAGTTTCTGACTTTTATCTATGAATTTACCTGTATATAAATATTTTTTTTTATATGAATATATATAATTTTTTTTCAAGGGGAAGACTTTTTCCAAAAACATTTAAAAAAGTCTCCCCCTGGATTTTTGTTGAAAATCGACCTTTTCCTTTTTATGTTTTTACATTTTTTCTTATTTGTTTTCAGGCTTTTCCCTTTTTGCTTCTAAACCTTTTTTTTGTATGTTTTTAGTATTTTTCTTTTTTCCTTACCTTGTATGTTAAGTATTCTGTTAAAATTATTATTTTTAATTAAAAAAGAAAGAATTAGAGCAAATAATAAAATTAATTTTTTATCTTTGAAATGTAAAAGAAACATTTTGAATTTTAAAAGATTATTTCTTTTCTTAACGTAACTAGCTTTAGATATTCTTTTAAATTTTAATAGAAATATTTTATTATTATTTGTAGGAATTGAAGAAAACATTATTAATGAAATCTCAAATAGATATGTATAAGAAACAAGTGCAAGAGCTTCAGTTTAATCTTTCTGAAGAAACTAAGCGTGCAGACAAAGCAGAATTTGAAACTAAGCGAGCACATGAGAAGCTATCATCAATTCAACAGGAGAAAGAGGTCAGTTTTTTTATTTGTTCAGTAGCTCAGACAGAAGCAGCAGAATTGGCGTAATTAGTTTTATTACTCTTGCAATTGAGTAATAGTGATATTGCAATATTTTTAAGTTAAGTTTTCATCAGATACAGTCTTAGAAAATTCAGAATTTATTATTTGCCAGAAATTTGCACACCTGCATAACATAGAATCTGCATATTCTACATATTTCACTTTTGTGTATTAACTAATTATTCTAAATAAACATCTACTTATTTATAGAGACTTGTGATAGAGAGGGATTCTTTGAAAGAAAGTTTGGAAGAATTAAGGTGCATGCAGTTACAAAAAGGTATTAATTGTATTTTTCATTAAAATATAATTAAAAATATTTTAAATTTTGCTTAAAGAGTTATTTTAAACCAGATAAGTTTTAGTTTGTGTTTTTTAATATTTTTCATCTCATTTTCCCTTGTTTGCATTCATTAAATAATTTTAAGCAATCTGAAGCTTCTAATTCTATCTTTCCTGGAGATTGCTTTATTCAGGTAAAGATGATGCCATAACCTTCAGATGTCTGATGAATGTAGAATTTAATTTATAATTTAAAAGTTATGAGCTATTTTATAAAAGTTATTCTTTGAAACTGGCCTTCTGTTTAATGTTTCTTAATAAGTGCCCTTCAATATGTAGTTTTAAAGTCATTTTTGTTTGTTTTGTATTCTCCATGTCTTTTTGTTTTTATAAAAAAGAAGAAAAAATTTTTAAGTATTTACTTTTCTATTACAAAGTATCAATGTTTTTTTATCCATTATTTTATTTCCATGATTTTTTTCCATTAACTTTTCCCCTGATATTTTCTCTATTTTATGCTATCAAAATTTTTCTCTTTCACTATTTAAATATCCAGATATGTTCGCATAACATCTTTAAATTATTATCAAAATCATAACTTCATCCAGATCATATCTCATCCATTATTTTCATAAATGATATCCTAATAAAGATTCAGAATATGTGTGGCTTAATTTTATATGTATTCCTATGGAAAAAAAAATCATTTTACTAGTGTTTTTCTTAACACATGCTGCCAATTTTTTTAAATAATGAGTTTCTTAGGGTACTCTATTATGTACCTTATACTTAGTTATAAACCCAATAAAAATAAAAGTGGTTTAAGTTTATTTTAATTAATAATTATGGATTTGTTTCATTTTTCAGAAAGTGCCAGTGATAATGCTGGTAATGAGGCTTCCATCAGTGACAATGAATTATTAGATGCAGTACCCCCCGAGATCAGGTATACTTTTTCCCCTTTATGTTTTCCAATTAAGTTTTTCTTATTGTAGATATGTAAATCTTTACTTCTTGAGGAAAATATAAAGTATCTGAAGTCAAGACATATAATTTTTTATAAATTTATTTACTTTTTTTTCTATTACCAAAATTAATTTTTTTAATTACTGAACAAATTCAGTAAAATTAAAAGATTTCTAAACCATGATTTAATGATAAATCAGCAGAGCGACCTTGAAAAATTTGCAGTTTGATGGCTTCCATATAGTTATAGAAAATATTGGTTGATATGAGCAACAGAATTTTTTCTTTAAAAAAAAGAGAAACTAATTTCAGGTGCAGAACCATTTTCATCAAACTTAGGCACTTATATTAGGCAGTTTTGACATATCATGGTATTCTGCATTTGTTTAAAACACGTAAAATTAATGAGTATCTGTAAAACTAAATAATATTTAAATAAAGCATGCACATGTTCAATTAAGGACTGTCTGGTCACCTTATATATATATATATATATATATATATGTATACAGTAGGGAACCAATTATTTGGAATGCTGGGGACCATCATTATCCCGGATGTCTGAATTTCCGGGTTTTCTGGATTGCTAAAAAATGATTTAATGCAGCTTGACTGTATTTCTACATTAATATTGAATTAAAAGAAGCTGCATTTGAGCCGTTTTAGAATTCCAATTAAAAATTTCTATTCTCACTTTATTCTTTTTACTTTGTATTTATTGGAGTATTTTTCTTGCTATTTCCCTACCACCTTCTGTTTGCTAATAATTACTCCTCATAAGTTAAAATGAAATCATTCATTTCATCTGATTTCGTTTTCAAGATGCCAATTTTGTTTTCGAAAATAAAATAAACATCAGTAAAAAACACAAATAAAAAATAATCAAAAATAAAATGTAAAAATTTCACCATTTTTCCCTGTGATTAATCTGGCCACAACTAATTTGATAAGAATTTCTTTCTCTGCTTTGTGCAATTGCACTTTCCACACAACACAATTACGTCATTCCATTTGCCTTTCAGGCAGACTCGCTGCTTTGAATATTATTCATTTTAGGTGACATCACAGGATTTTAAACATTAATTGATTTTTAGCGCAGGAATTTAGATAATTAATTTGAAATCTGAATAATTATAAACTAAGAATTTAAATCAAGATTCAGTTGCTACATGCATGATTTAATAAGTTAATTCTAAGCAGACTTGTGTATAAATTTATGTTTTCTTACAAACTCTTTTTTGTTATAGAGAAAAACTTATCAGACTGCAACATGAAAATAAAATGTTGAAAATAAATGAAGGGGCAACAGTTGATAAACAACTAACTATTGTACAAAGTCTTTTAGATGATGCAAGATCCAGAATTAATGAACTTGAAACTGATAATAGGTAAATAGAGAGTTTAAATTTTCATTTGTTTTGAAGTTTTTTTAAATAACAATTTTTATTTTTTAATAAAGTGCTTGATTGTCAATAAAGTGTTTATTCAAAATCTTTTAGTATTATTTTTATTATAAAAATTTTAATAACGTAAGAAAGAAAAGGAAATAAAATGTAAATTGACTTTTGAAAGATATTGCTTTTTTATTCATTAATCAATTTAATCCACCAATCAATTTGAACCACAAATCAATTTAAATTTAATATTTTGTAATCATTAAATCATTTTTATCAAACATTGTTTCATTTTACTAATTAATTCATCTTGATGCAATTATGTAATAAAAATCTGATTATTTCACTTCTTTTACAAACTTTCAATTGTTTAACAAGATTGTTTCCCTATTGGTACATCTCTTTTTTGCTAATCTATTATCACTAATTAAGAATTTAACATGAATGAGCCATTTTGATCAGTTCCTTCTGCTTCCAGTTTATAGTGAACATTGGTTGCCGCAAATCTGATATTGACTGGCTTTTCACTGTCAATAATGAAATAAAATGTTCTTGTGTAGAAAAAAGTGATGTGTGCATATTTCCTTTTTTTTAAATTTCCTTTTTTAAGTGTTATCTCAGGAGATTATTTTCAAAGTACACTAATTTTTTTCTTTTTGTAAGAATTTATGTTTACACATGATGCACTAATAAAGATTCCAAAGAGTCCAATTAAAATTTCTTGCAATTTTGTTGGGATTGTCATGGTCTATATATCTCATGGAAAACTCATGGGAGGCAACACTGAGGAGAAAAGAAAGTATTTTTATGTCTGATACAGATGAAAATTCAAAAAAGTTTTGGTCCTAGTGAAAAAAATTTCAAACGCTTGTATACTGCTTAATACACTACGTCTTATGAGAAAAAAATTACATCGCTTTCATACTACATAATATTAAAAGTTGAGATTGTTGATAAAGTAATTCTTTTACTATTTGTATCTTTTTTATTATTCTGCACAATGATTTTCTGGAGAATTTTTAAAACACATGATGCATTGCAATGCGACAGTTGGTATATAAGTTCACAAAAATATAGAAAATTTATTTTTTAGTTGATCACCTGATTAATTAGAAAAAAAGTTACTCCAGATTTCTACGCTAGACAACATATTAAATAAGGTTTTTCTTTCTTTCTTAAAAAAATATTCTGCATTTTTTGAAATGTTCAAATTTACTTTTGTAATTTTTTAAGCAAGGAGCATGGATTTTTCCCCCCCACAAAATTATTTTTACCCTGATTAATTGATTTAAAAATCTTGTTATTTAGGTTAGCTAACCGCCGTATTATGGAGCTTGAAGGTCAAATTGAAGATCTTCATACCAATCAATCAGCTGTCAACATTCAAGAAGGATCTGATCTTAAGCAAAAATTATCCTCAGCCATGAAAAGACAAAAAGAAGCTGATGTTGAAATACAGAACTATAATGTTACAATTGAATCGCTAGAAAGTCAAGTTGAAGCTTCAGGTATTTCATTTTTATTAATCAAATGTAAATGGCAGGAATTTAAAAGAGTTCATTATTTAGAAAATATGCTATGAAAATTATGCTTGATATTTTTTGAGGCAGAATTTATAAATAATTTAGATTCTCAAAAGTTTTGACTCATTCAGAATACTTCAATTTGTCATACACAAGCCTGATATACATATAGCCTAAATAACTACAAATTTTTTTAGTTATAAAAGTAATTGAGAAAATCCAATGATTTCTGACTTTTTGAAGATGCAAAATCTAATTTTATAGGTTTAAAAACTATGAAAAATTGGAAGTTGTGAAATGCACGCATGTTGTATCTAAAGCATACGAAAAGTTTGAAAAATGAATATGCGAATTACTCTGTCTTCTAGTCACTATTGAATTCAAGCTCTTTATTTGTTGTTAATTTTAAATTCAGACTTTTTTCTGAAATGTATAACCAACATTTTAATGCAATAGTAATTTTTTGCAAGAAAATACCTCTTAATTTGATCTTAAAATTTTTTTCATGTTACAGTACGAAAAAATCAACAGTTACAGGACATATTAAATCACAAAGATGAAGAAATTAGAGCCATGGAAGAGAGGTATAGGAAATATCTCGAAAAAGCAAAGAATGTAAGTAAGACAGTCTTAAGCACTTGACTCAAAAATTTAGATTTGATATAATAGTAAGATAAGAGTGTATTAAGCATTTAAATTTTAAGTATTTGAACAGTTCAGCTGTTTTCTAAGTTTTATTTATATCATGTTTGAAAGATCAGTTTTGTTTTACCTGCAAATAATTGGAGTATAAGTTTAGTTACTGTTCAGCGAATCTCATGAAATATGGTTTATGGAAGTAGAAATATGAGAAATTGTTTATGAAACACATTTGTCACGTCCTTCCTTCAGGTTCAATTAAATAACTCAATGTTTTATACTTATAGCTAATACTGCATATTATTTATTGATCTGGAAAATTAAGAGTTTCTTCTAAATTCTCTCTATTATCATGTCAGTCTTTAAATAAATTTTTTTAACTTAAAATTCCCCAATCAAATTTTCATTGTTTGTTAGCCAAATTTAATTCTTTTTGTTCTACAGTATCAGGGGAAATACAATTTTTGAAAACACGAGAAAGTTCCTATCTTATTAAACTGTTTTTATGGTCCCAAGGAATTGCTTATTTTTATTATAGGTTATTAATTTTTATTATTTTCTTCTTTAAATATTTTTATTTCCTTCATCATTCAGAAGTTTTTCAAATCAAAAATGTAAAGGCATGGGAAAAGGACTGATATAAGCAGATTTTCTCCAAAAATATGTGTACAGAAATGCCTTGTGCAGTTGATAGAGAGCATCTTCATACAGAGTTGAGCATGATTTTGTCATTATATACTTCCAGGGGCGATGAAAGATATAAAAAAATTCGTGCGGGGGAAATACGCAGTAAAAGAATAATCCTTTGAGACATGCATTGATTGTGAGTCGTACAACTGTTTTGCAGAGGGAATGCATCCATATCATTTGCAAAGAATTAATGATTTTCCTCTGCCTTTCAACTACTGGTACCAGGGTATATAAAATGCGACTTTCAATATAATTGTTTTATTCACTGATTAAAATAACCTTTTGGTTAATGAATGGCCAAAAAGCATATGCCTACCAGTGAAATTCTTCCATTAATTTTTGGACTTGCATTATACTCACTGACTTAGCATGGCTGTACACTCGACCAAATTGTTTAACTGTAAACTTAGCATCTTCTTACAAGTCTTGCCTGAAACTTCTGGTCAATGTTCCCCCAGATGCTTGTTCAGAAATGTGGTTCTAGTAAGATGGAGCCCCAGTTCTCTCAGCAGGAATATCTGGAATCAACTCTGTCTATGATCTTTGGGGCCAATTCCTTGACTATCATGTTCTCCAGATTTGACGTACTTAGATTTCTTCATTTGAGGTTAAACAAAAAGTATACAATATGTTTAATAGTCCTGCACCATTTGAAGATCTGGTTGGCAATTGTCTGTAGCCGCTGGAAATGTGCATGATGTTCCTGAACATTTTTACTTATGGGCATGAATCCATGCACTGCCACTCTGAATCTTGTGTCACTGGTGATACTCGCTCTTTCGGGCAGTTATTATAAACTAAAGTTTGATTGGAAACTGACTGCAAGAAATTGTAAACTCTTAATACATTATTTTCTTTTATCTAACATGTCTTTTAAAATTCTTAGAATAAATACTGTTTTACTTGCTTGCACTTTAACATTAAATTTTCGCATATATTGTACATTCCTATACAAAATCAGTTTGCTTTGGTCGCTTTCTACTTGCCTTTACATTTTTGACATATAGTTTTGAGCCTCCCTGTATACATTCTTCTTATTTGACTTAACATTTTCATACGCATAACAAATTTTGAATGTAAAAAAATTTTTGTTGTCTAAAATCAGAATTCCTCCAAATTTGGCATAAATTTACCATACAGTACAGCATTAATCAAGATTTTGTTTATTTTTATCTTTGTTCTTTATTTTATTTTTATTTTCTTTGTTAAAGGTTATAAAAACATTGGATCCCAAGAAGAATCCTTATTCCCATCTTGACATTGTTTCATTGAAAACTCAACTTTTAGAAAAAGAAAAAATCATAGCTAATTTGGAGGTAATAGCTTATTTTATCTATATTTTATTGTTTTTTTTTAATCTATATAATTTTTTAAGGAATTTTTTAAATTTTGTTTTACTAGATTATAACTATAAATATTAAACTTTTTGCTTAATGTTAGCCCATAAATGCCTTATTTTCTAAATTATGGAGGTAGGAAAAATGCCCTTAAGAAAAAAGTGGTTGTGCATTTAAATTAACTGAATATTTTCTACTCTTAACTTTAATGAGATTTAAGAAATGGCATCTAATATCATTTATATATTATTGCATGTTCAAATAAAAGTTTCTATATCAATAAAATATTGTGTTTATCACTAATGTTTGCATTTAAAAAAGCTATTTGTTGATGAAAAGGAAGTTATTTGTTGAACACCTTAAGGGCTTTATAACTCATGTATATGTAAGCATTTAACTAGTAAAAGTAAATTGCTAATTAAATTGAAAGTGTAATTCATATATTATCTCACCTATACAATGACAATCAATATATCAAGAAGTAAACTTTTTACTTTGTGCCATAATATAAATAATGATGCACTCTTGATAGTTAGTTATTATTAAAAATATTTTTATATTTTAAGCAAATTTCTTTTTAGATGATTATAAGACTATGTTTCAGGGGTGAAAATCTTCAAGGATCCGATATTTTCCACTCTGTATATATTATTATTTTTGCTATAAATAAATTATTTATTAAGGGTTACTTATCTCTTCCTTAATGTTTATTACTACTCATAACTTTTGCAATCGCTATTTGCCATTTTTTACCATCCCCCTTGTGACCCTTTTAAGACCTTGATATCTTTTGCAGTTAGCTTCATTTGCAGCTTTGAAGAACAAAAAAAGTAAAGAATTAACCTTTAATCTAAATTTTATTTCAAAACCTCTCATTGAGTAAGAGTTTTTAGTTTTTAAAAAAACTGCAATATTATCATCTTGCATGTATATTACCATGATACTAATTTGTAGTTTACAAAAAGTATTATGTGTAGAGTGAGTATTAGGTAATTATTATGATAAGATTAATTTTATAGCCAACTTTTTAAATTTCAAAGGGAAGTTTATGAATTTTTTTTTTTTTTAACAATCTATAAAAAAGGAAAATGTACATGAAGGTGGTTAAATGGTTAGTCAGAAAACTAAATAAGTTGAAACTCTATTTGATTTTGTTTTCTTTGTGATTTCAATATTTTTTTCCCTTCATTCTTTTTTGAAATTGTCTTACGTTCAGCACTAAAATTATGTGTATGCATATTATTTTCTTGCATTACTGTTAAATTTCTTTGTAAGCTTTAATATATATACATATTTTTTTTTTAGAAAGAGGCAGATAAAGCAAGGGCACTTCAAGATATGGAAGATAAATTGATAACAACTGCATTTTATAACTTAGTATGCATATCCTTTCATACTTTATCTTATTAAAAGAACTTAAAACATTTTTTTTCTTACTTACTACTTATTCCTGTTGAAAATATAAATTTGTTTTTTAAAATTAAATTTTTCATAATATTATTGAACATAAAATTAGTTGTTAATACAGATTTGAATTGAATAATGTAAAATTCTAAAGGTGAATAAATTTTAGTTCAGAGCTAATAAAAATGCAATTATTCCGTGGTAATATTTAAATTATATATTAAAAAATAACATAATGCTAAATGTGTTTGAATTTTATGTATTCAATTATTTAATCCCTTTTCCTACTTCTAGGGAGCTCAGTTGCAAAAACGAGTTGCAGAAGAGAGACTTACTCAAGCAAGAAACAACCACACATTTTTGTCTCGACAAAGACAAGTAACAACTAGATGGACAAATTTAAATTCTCAAGGAAGGTAATTATTATTAATTTGATATTTTGCCACATCCCTGAAACTATGGTTTAAGAAGATATAAACATTTCTTTAGAAGCATTTTTAGATGAAAGAATTCAAACAATTTTCTCTTTAGATGAAAGAATTCAAACAATTTTCTCTTTAGATTAGAAGATTTTTTTTCTGATTGAGTGCAAAAATATTATGATTCTTGTCAATTATTCATGAAATATCACAAATTATGCAAAAAGCAGGACAGTAAAACTTGTTAAGTTACCACCTGTCTAAATCAACCTCCATAATCAGGCTAACCCCCCCTTCTGCCACCTGTCTATCCTGTATGTTGACCATTAAAATATCTCAAATTTTTCTAGGGGTGTTATTGATTTCTATTCTAAATTCTTTATAAGTTGCTGAAATTTTCCAAACTTTTATGTTACGTATTAAAATTTCACCAATATGAAATACTATTTGAAGTTAACCTGAAACTTGTAAACATGAAAAGTAAGTTGTTCTTTTCATGTTTACAAGGTTTACCAGTAAAGTTGAACATGAAATTTCAGTTCTGAAGGTACTAGCGGGACAAAGTTTTTGCTTGCAGCACAAAATATTATAATTTGGAACAAATTTGGGAAACTTGTTCAAACTCACTCTCTAGCATCTGAGTGAAACAAACTTTAACTTGAATTTTGCCCACTCTGATAACGCAACATTTTCTAGTTCATTTAAGAGTTTTGTGTTTAATTATGTGAATAGATTCTTTATATCCTGTATCCCAAATTCAAGAATTATTTCTTTGGGCAGAAAGCCTAAGATGGCTAAAAGGTGCAAGTGGTGTTAACACAATTGATTTCATGGATTTCAGTCATTTTGTGATGTCCATCGTATTGAATGTATTATCAATCTCCTTTTTAAAGTCTGAAACTCTTGCTCTCCATTTTTAATATTTTTCTACAGCAAACTCTAGGGAAAGTATAGTAGCTTGAAGCATAATATTTTACTAGACTAAACTAACTCACCAGCCCTAAATATTTGCTTCCCAGTAGCAAGCTGTCCAGTGAAAATTTCATGCTTGCTGTAGTCAATCGTATTTCTCTATATGTGAGATATATTTGCTAACTAACAAATTTTCAAGGAACTGCTCTAAAGAAGAAAGAGATTTAATTTTATTTGATTAATAACATATAAGAAATGTATGTGTAATGGTATGTCTATATTTAATATAAGAAATGTTAATAATAAACTCATTTCCCTCAATATATTGACCTTCAACTTGCACAGGTTTCACTATATTAATATCAAGGGAATCAATCTTTCCTCCCTCTAACTTGAATCTTTTTTCCAGTATGTCGCTACATCTCATATTTTTTGAGTGAAATATCTAAATCTATCAGCAATAAAGAATGTTCATTGAGAGAGAGAGAGAGAGAGTACATATTTGTGGCTGATTTTGTAACTGAACTAATTATTTAGCATATTAAAGGCTTACCCTTTAAAACATTTAAATATCATATTAGTGTCCTAAAATTATTTGCATCAATTTTTTCATCATTGTAAATATTTGATTTTCCTTTTATTTTTCTTTAGCTACTCATAAATTTCAAACCACAAGTAAGCCTGAATTTTAAATTTTCATTTATGCTTGTAAATATTTTTTTAAAATTTCTGTTTTTAGATTTTCAGACATTATATCATGTTTTAGAAATATTGTATGAGAAAATATATTACAAAAGTATTTATGTTTTTCTAATTTCTGAGAAATTAAGTATTGTTCTTTATTAATTAAAAATTAAGCAATCTTTGCAAAATCTTCCTATTAACATTAAAAGTATAATTTTCGCTGCAAATTTTTGTTACTCAAACATAGAATTTTATTACTGAGTAAATTTTGCGAAACCACTGTTTTTTTTCTCTTTAGAATAGATGTTAAACTGCATGAGTTGATTTTTCATTAAAGCAACATTTTGTGTTATAATAACATTTGTAAAAAAATTTAGTTTTCCTCAAATTAATTTTTTAAAGTTGTAATTAAAATAGAGCATTGTAACGATGTAAACGATGCATAAGTTTTCACTTTTTCTGGCTTAAAATATGTCATAGTTGTCTATAAGAGATGAGACGAGCTCCCTTCATAGGTCTGAGCCTATTGACTTTTAATTTGACTCAACTTAATACCAAAGATTATTTTGAACTCTGAAGTTTTTAATATATATGCTAGATAAATTCAGGAGAGTGTGACATTTTATCAGTTTTTGTATTGATTTTTAAATGTTAAGATTACAATGAAAAAAAGTAATGAAAAAATTAAATCCACTTGCTGAGAGTTGTTTCTTCTGCATGCAATACAAAAAAAATTTGAAGTCAATTCAAAACCTTTTGAGATAATTGATCCAGAAATTTTTCTTTATTCCCTAATACTTAGCATTTATGAAGAAGTTTATCAGTATTCAGATTTTTTCTGATGGGATATATATCTTAAAATCAGTTCAAATTCCTTTAATTTTCTTTCTTAAGTAAATAGTTTATGTTTTTTTATGGTAAACATACTTTTTGGAGCAAGTACTACAAGTATTTTCGCAATTAGCTAAAATCTACTGTTAACAAAATTTTATAAAATACCAATGAAATAAAATGTTAGCTATATATAAGGTATTTTTCTACTTTATTTTAGGTTTGAAATTTGAAATGCTGTTTTGAAGACTTGACGACTAGTTTTAAGAAAGCATTTTTTAGTATTATTTTTTGTATTTTATTAATCTATACAATTTGTTGACCGGTGTGGTAATGTTAATGTGGATCATTAACACATTACTGTTTTTAAAATGTAGCATAAATGTTGTCTTTCAAATTTGAAACTTGGTTGAGATTTTTTATGGAAATTGTACATATATATAATATACTTAAGGAATGAATTTATTGTATTTAATAATATTGTGGAATGTGTTTAATAATTTTTAAGTTGTTTTAAGATAAATCATTCATCTAGTAGTAAAAAGAGTAAATAACTCAATCTAGATACTTTTTATAAAGGAGACACATTGTTAATAATTCTCTGTCTCTTCAAAATAATTTATATTCCATTAATTTATATGAAAAATGTTAATATTTGCAGCTGTGATGAAATATTAAATTTATTCTTTATAAAGAATTGTCATTTATTTTCTAACATTTCATTACACAATACTATTTCACTGACCTATTTACCTTTCCCTAATTTCATCACGATATTATTAGTTCAAGAAATATTCTTTAACCTCTTAAAACCCAAGATTCTAAGAACGCTAAAAAATATTTATTTCATTTAGATATATGTTTACCTGTCAAAAGTAAAGTTATTGAAATTATTATTTATTTATTTATTTTATTTATTTATTTATTTTTTGAAATATTAATGAAAAGAATTTATTACTTTTTTAATAATTAATTCAAACAGTTTTAATTTTTAACAATTTTTTCATCACGATATTATTAGTTCAAGAAATATTCTTTAACCTCTTAAAACCCAAGATTCTAAGAACGCTAAAAAATATTTATTTCATTTAGATATATGTTTACCTGTCAAAAGTAAAGTTATTGAAATTATTATTTATTTATTTAATTTATTTATTTTTTTTTTTGAAATACTAATGAAAAGAATTTATTAATTTTTTAATAATTAATTCAAACAGCTTTAACAACTAAAATTTGTAAAAATTTTACAGATTTATTGCTTTTTTTTACATACAACAGAACTGCTAAAATATTATTGAATATTATTTTTATGTTTTAAAATTTTCTTCAAATTTTAATTTCTTCAGTTTTTGATAATTCTAGCTCTTTCCGATTCTGGCTTTCAATGATGAGATCAATTACTTTTTTTCACAAATAATGCTTTTGTGAGTTTGTACATGCTAAAAAAGGTTCGATAATGATGTACATATGAAATATTCAGTAAGGTGGATGTGGGGTCTGAAAAGGTTATAATAAAGTTTATATTTTTAAAGTGTTTTGTTTCTTTGGATATACTTAAAAGTTTTTTGAACATTTATGAATAAGATATTATCTATTTTGATACTATATGGAATGGAATTTTGATACTAAATTCTCTTAATTTCAACTTTGGTTTTATGATAGCCCATCAATAACAAAAATTTTCGATTAAGGGGGTATAAAGTTGAAACATAGCCTTTATAACATTTGGTTATTGCAAGCATAACTTAGATGTAGCAATTATTTTTTTCAGGAAATTTGTTTAAAGATTTCTCTTTCATGTTCGAAGAAAATAAGTTGCATACTTTGAGGAAGGGTTTAAGAATTCTATTAATATTAAACTGTTTATAAATAAAACTGAGATATGCCATGAAGACCAATAAAGTTTGATCCTCACCATGGGCGTTACAGATGTTCAATAGTTTTCTGAATTTTACACTTAAGAAAAAAAGTTAATGTATCTGCAAAAGATAAATTTTTTTCTTGCTTGTAACTTGGGTAAACTTAAATTAATTATGATTCATAATTTTTTTTTTTACTTGTCTGAATCATTATGGGAGATTTCTTATTATTAAGGGGAACATAACCCTCCCCCCTTCGCTAACATTTCCCATGGCCCTCACCTTTATCAGAATTATTATGTACTTACTACTAGAACACACCTAAGTTGATATATATTTACCACTAAACCCTGAAAAGAAAGCACCTAACTCTCATTATAATTGAAAATGATAGGTTTGATTGCTCCTCCTTAAACTTCTGAATGGCAACTCATAGAAGTAATGATCAGGTAGAATAAAATCCCTATAAACTATTTGATAATATCGTCCTCTCTGCTGCTAATAAGCTTTTAAGTATTCTCAATTTAGTTGAGAAAGGCATGTTTCATTCTTTACATTTAAATGCTTAAAATGCAGATTTGATGATTAATAGTATCCAAAACTGATATTTCTAATTTTGAAAAACAAAAAGCAAGCAAATTTGGGTATCCTTGTGTATACAAAAATTTTCATATTGCTCTTAAAACTAGACTAGAGTATACAAGTTTTCTCTATTTATACATTTGAAAGTCGTGTTAAACATTCATAATTTTGTTAGCGAGTTTTAAACATTACATTTTTAAAATTTAATTGAGCTAAATACCTTATTCATGTAAAATCAATGAGGTTCTACAACTTATATACCAACCTTTTTCTCACATTATGTACAATTAATGAGATAACTAAGAAAATTTCAAATATAGCTCCAAAATGGCACTGTAAGTATTCTCTTCAAATATCTCATAGCCACTTTACTATATCTAAACATCATTGTTATAGCTCTGCTTGTTTCTAGCCTGAAGTTAGCAGCTGGTAATTGCTTCCCATTATTTGATTTTTATCATTATGGCGGTAAAAACAAAATTAGATTTTTTTTTTTTAAATATATCCTGCACAGTTAAAGGCAGTATTCAATCTTGCAATTTCATTTGCTTCTGTAGGATTTTTTGAAGATCATAATATAATAGAAACTTATTAAACTAAACAGTCAGTATATTGGATTCATATGTGAGTACCTCTTAATTGGTTAATTTAAGTAATTCTTAACTGAACATAAACATTTGTGTTACAAAATGATATTGAAATAAACTGCATTTTAAATGAGAGACTAATTATGATTATTTTGAATTATGAGACTAATTAAAAGATTGAGCCTTGATAAAATGTTAAAGAAACTAGAGAAAGTGTATATGCTTGTGCCAAATATGATGCATATATCCTATAATGATAATTTTCTTGTTCAAAAGAATTATTTAAAAATTATGAGCAGAATCGCTCAGATAGTTCTAGAGAAATAAATATTTAAAGATGCAAGTTTTTTGAAATTCCATTACTCGAAAGCTATTGTGCTGATTTTATTTTAAATTTTGTCATTCAAAAATACATAGTTTAAAATTATGTAAAATTTGCAATAATTTTTGTCCATTATTTGATAAAGTAAACAAAAAATAATAACAAAATAAAAAAAAATGTTTATTTTTCATGAAATTGTCTTAGGTCAAACGAGTTTTTAGATTGTATGCAAAATTTTATTGATCTGCGTTGTTACTACTGCTACTCATTGGTGTAACAATCCTTTGAGTGTGTCTGCCTTAGAACAGCCCTCCATTTTCACAATTCAGGGCTTTAGAATTCCAGTTCTTTATTTTTACCTTTTTCAAGCTTTATTCCAAACCCTCTTATCATCTTCTCTTAGGTAGCTTAGAGCCACTAGGTTTTGAAACAACTTTTTTCACTGTTCTATTAGTACTCATTGTAATTCAATCTCCTTATCTTTATATGAGTGGTATTATCAAATCTCCATATTTCTGAATTTTCTCTAATTCTCCTCACCTTATTATCATTGACAGATTCAAAAGTTTTCCTCGTTACCTTTCTCTAACAGTTTAACAAATATCTTGATCTTTTTTCATTAAGCCCAATTTTAGCTGATCAATACTACTATTTCTCTCATTGGTCATTGTTAACAATTTTTAAGCATTCCTATAACAGTCAATCATAAATTTGGCAGTTCAATTAAGCCTACTACAGATAAGGTACATCTTTCATGGGTGATCTGCAGGAATCTTGTTCTACCATAGATGAGCCATAATTCTTGATGCGTCATTGGTCAGCTTTCAATATAAGCAGTTCGTATAAATTGCCAACACTTGCGCAAAAGAAATAATGAGTGCTTGCGCCTCAGCAGTATTTGTTGAGTGATTTAATTTTTTCCCCTTCAAATTCTAGACACCTTAAGAGTGGAGGTCTGAATAAGAACTTTAGTAAATGAATATTGAATAATCAAAATATGAGTGATTATTGCAAACGAATATGCCTTACATTGAAGAATAAAATAAAAGGTATTGAGTACAGTAAAAAAGTAATAAATGCGCGTAAATTAGCTTCACTATATGGCTGTGGAAAGACAAATTAATAACATCTTAAGAAAATTTGATAACTATAATGAATGATAATAATAAAGTAGAAAAATATATTTCTCTAGCTTCATTGCAATTGCCTTATCACAAATTTATGTATTTTGGTAACGGACATAAAATGTTCATCATAGGAATTTTTTTTTTAAATGAATAATGCATGCATATACTTGTGTAAAAGTTGAAATGCTGGGTAAGTTAACTATTCATTTGAATCACCTTGTTTGTGACTTATTTACATTTTAGTTGTTTGATACAGATTTGATTTGATTTAGTTGTTAATTATTTACATTTTAGTTGTTTGATGTTTGTAATTTTTTATTTTTTGAGCATCTAATTTGTTTATAACACCAAATAAGCTGCCTCATAACACCGGTTATATATGCATAGTTCCATGAGAGACTGTTGTTCAGAGGTCTTACTGTACAATAGTATACTGCTATTAAATGAGATCAAAGATTTGCATAAGTGAATCCAGAAATACTAAAAAATAAACAAAATAGAAATTAACATCAAAGATATCCACATTTTTTACTGCTCTTGGGACTGAAGTATTGGGACCATATCTTACAGATTGCTGTTACTCGGAAGATATCGGCTTAAACATACGTTTTTATGCCTGATTTTATAGCTTAAAATATTATCTGAACTAATTAATTAGCTTAGACTAGGGAAAAATTATGATTACATCTTAGCATGTGAAAATCCGCCGCTGGATTAAAAGTTATCCAGAATGGCCTGTTTTTTCCTAAACTTTGTAATTTCTATACATGTTAAGCCCTTAACCTTTCCTATTTATATTGGAATTTTGGGTAATCTGAATAGGCCGTGGTCTCAGTTAGTATGAGTTCAATTCTGTTGCTCAGTGCATATATATTAAAAAAGAAAAGCGGACCGCCCTAAATAACTTCTGATCTTAATGATCTGACCTTCACGTTTTAGGACTCAATCTTAATGGTTTGAGAGGGTGACTTTAAATTTGCTAATAAATTAGTGCAGGCGATATTTTAAGTTATGAGATCAGATGCAAAAACGTTCCTTCTCTGAATAAACGTAATTCTTTTTCGACGAATTCGTATTCTGACCCCAAAAATATAGTCCCCATAGTTTGGTCAAGTGAGTGTTCCAAAGTTTGGACCTCTTAATGTTAAGTTTACTTTTTGCGTATTTTACCATATCTCGAGAACCTAAAAGCGAATTGAAAAATTTTTGCACAAAATTATAAAATTCGTTTATCCAAGATAGTTCATGCAAAAAAATGTCAGTAAATATTCATTACCTTTTATTACTTATTTTACTTAAGAATAATCGAAAAAATTTTGAATTGTAAGGCATACAATTTTTACGCCATTTTAAAATATGTAATTTTACATGGCAAAATGCAAAATTTGTGCAAAGTTGGTCGAATAGCTCCTGAGAAATTTAATTTCAAATAGTCGAATATTCAAAATTCGATTTCTCAGGAACTATTCATTAAATTTCGCTCAAATTTTGTATTTTGCCATGTAAAATTGCATACTTTAAAGTAACGTAAAAAATTGTATACCTTACAATTCAAAATTTGTTCGACTCTTATTGAATAAAATAATAAATATTTACTAACATTTATTTTTTTGCACGGAATTATCTTTGTAAAGAAATATTTTTTAATTGTATGCAGAAATCTTTCAATTCGCTTACAAAATTTTGAAATATGGCGAAATACGCGAAAACTACAATTAACAGTAAGGGGTTCAAGCTTTAGATCGCTCTCCTGACCAAACTGAGGGGACCATATTTCCCAGATTGCGGCTACTCCCTATATTTTGGGGGCCAGAAATTCGAATCCGTTGAAAAAAAGGGCATGTTTATTTAGACAAAATAGGTTTTTAGCCTGATTTCGTAATTTAAAAATTCGTAATATCTTTTATTCAAAGTATTCTCCCTTATTAGACATAACTTTTCCCCAACTTTCTGGGAGCATTCGGATACCACGTCGGAAGAACTCTTCGTCTTTCGAGGATATCCACAAATCGATCCATTCCTTTTTTCTTCAAACGATGTAAATTTCGGCTCAGACAGACCATGTGCCATCGACCGGAGTAGGTGATAATCTGAAAGGGCAAGGTCTGGCGAATAGCAAATCCTTTAAAACCATCACAAAATGTCATAGACATGTTACAATTGAATGTTGCTGTATAAAATAATGATGGATTAAATTGATAATCTTCCCACAAGTTGCAAAATTTATTTACTGGTATAGGAGAAAACTCTCTCCTCTGTTATGCTGTCTATTGCAATTGGGTGCAAGTAGCTGGACTAACTGATAGCATTCACATGGTGTTCAAAGATTTAAGTAGATTAAGTCATTTCTCTTCTACATGCTCGCTGATTAACTAATTTTTTGCTCACTTTTCATATATAATAATATAAAATATCATAGCTGTCCCTTACTTTGTTTTAAAGGGATAATATAAAACCAAGAAATAAATAGTTCCATTTCCATTTATAACAGACGAACACACTCTCAGATTGGATGGAAAATCTGAACTGTGAGAAGGGGGGGGGGAGCACCTTTTGGAGACTGTACCAGAAAAGTTTATGTTTACACTTTAAAGTATGTCTCAAACATATATGAATTTTAATTTGTAGTTAATAATGTGATAAAGTTATTACTTTTTATTTACATTTATTAATAGCAAATCCCTGTAATTATTACATAACACTTTGTATTGAAATTTTATTCTGCTGAATTTTGTGGTTTTTGTTTGGGTGTCGATGTACAGTGGGCCAAAAAAAAGGACCTACCCTAAAAAAATTTTATATAATTATCAGATTTTCGTTTGCACTAATTAATTAGCCTATTTGAAGTCACCCTCTCAAACCATAAAGATTGAGTCCTAAAACGTGAAGATTTGATCATTAGGATCAAAAAATTTTCAGAGTAACACGTTTTTTTTCTACATATATGTATAGAAGTGGGAAATTTATAAATGAAATACCTTATATAGGGTGTCAGGTCTCTGAAGACTCTGGGCATAAATCCAAAGAATATTTGTAGTAATAGAATTAAAAATAAACTGTATAGTAGGGGTAACAAATTTGTATAAAATAATTGAATCGAAAATTAAAAATAATGAATCAGCTATATAATCAATTCAGCTACTCTAGATTCCCACCATTTAAGTATTGCCATCAAATACTCATCTTTTATTTTTCTTGTTATTATAATCATTAAATGTGCACGAGACTACCTCTCAATTTTATTCCTGAAATAATCTTGTTTGAAGTGAAAAAAAAAAATATAGAAAATGATAAATTGCTTATCTGAAATTAGATTTTATAAAATGATGCTTACTATATTACATTGTATACCTTAGTCACAATCATAATCTCACTGATTTAGTTTATCTAGCAAACGGAAAGTAGTGAGCCATCTTTTAAAATTTATCCTACAAACTCCTTGAAAATTATAATTTTAAAAAGCATGAATTGGCCATTTATTGTCTCCTATTTAATTAGAAAATAATTTTAAGTATGTAAAACTAACGTTTGAATGTCTTGTTTTAATTATTCTTAACTAATAAGAATGAAGAGCCGTGGGGGGCTCAGGGGATAGAGCGTTCGCCTCCCAATTAGGTGAACCGGGTTCGAATCCCAGCCATGACAGGTCGATACGAATTCCTCACTCGGCTTGCACCAACCACTGTGCTGACGTAAAATATCCTCAGTGGTAGGCGGATCATGAGTCCCCTTGTTGTCAGACTAACCATAAGAGGTTTTCGTGGTTTTCCTCTCCATGTAACGCAAATGCGGATTAATTCCATCTAAAAAGTCCGCCACGAAAGCAAATTTCGCCCAATACTTGATCCGGGTGTTCCCTTGTCTTCTAGATTGGGTTCACATTTACAAGGCTACGGAATTGAATATTGGTAGTCGTAAACCCCAAAATTGGGTCGGCTGTTCAACGACTGTTATAAAATTAAAAATAATAAGAATGAATAAAAGCGTTTTTTAAATTCATTGATTAACCAACCTATTTAAAAACTCACAATTTAAAAAAAAATTCCCCTTAAGTTATTTATTAGGCTAATTAAAACTTGCTTTTAAATTTTATATTTTATTAGCGACAACTTTTTTCTTACCCTTCTTTATTGTTCTAATCGTTCTGAACAAGTAGGAATGCATTTCGTATAAGTTGCCTCTAATATGAAAAGCCTCATTTTCAATGACTGCTTTTGACAATATTCCCTCAAATTTTCTTTCTTTTCATTTAAAAATTGATTTGCTTCTTTTAATGAGAATATTTTAATGTTTTAATCTTCATGATTTCATAAATGCAAAAAGGAAACTGATAAGAATATCCCTTCAACATGAAGATACAGATACCAAAATTGTTTTTCGGAAAATATGCATTAGAATTAGAATTTTGAAGCTTCCATTTAGCTTGTGAAGGTATATGAAAATTTTAAACATAGATTTGATGCTTTTCATTTTGCAATCTTTGTATTTTCTTTAAATTAGAAAACTTTTTTCTTCCATGTTATTAAATTCAGAATAATATTTACGATAAAACACCGGAATACATTTCAGCTCTTTGAAAAAAAAAAAAAAAAAAGTAGATTCTTGCTTGGATTATAAAACATTTTTCTTTTTAAATTTATTTATTAGTTTTATCTTATAATTATTTATAGAATAACACAAATCACTTTGTTATTGTCTATTATCAATCTTTTATTTATAAGCAAATTTTAGAGAGGTTCAAAATATTTTGAAAAAAATTTAAGTGAAATATGCTTTATTTACATCAATTCATGCTAACACTGTATGATGCATGTTTGCGAAACATTGATGTTTTTTTTAACCTTTTATTGTACCCTTTGAATCAGATGGCAAAAATTACGAAAGCTAGCCATACAAATGCATTTTTGTTATTATTAATTTAAATTACTGAAATAAGGAGATTTTTTCTGATGGAGTTATCTATAGTGTGGTGTGTTTCTTTTTTTATTAAAATGCTCGCTGTTTCATGAAATTTTTAAGTTTAAGATTATTTAAATTTTTCTGTTAAAATCTGTTAAAATGTTTTCTTTTAAAATACATTTTACTGTAGCTCTGTCACATTAAGAAATAAATATTTATTTACAACTTTCTATACCATGTGCCAGAATTTTATATTGTTATTCTAGACTCAACTAGATTCTAGTGCTAACAACAACAATAGGGGTGGTATATGTTCACTTCAAATCATTGCATCTAGCTTTTATTGAATAATTAAGATATACATGCATAAATATATCTCATTATGTTCTAGTCAATTTTAATATTAATTTGAAAAATGAAAAAAAAGGAAACTCTTTTGAACTCATAGGCATTGTTCAGAGGATATTTCCATATTTAAATACGCCAGCTTCAGCCGTCAAGTGAAATTGAAAATTTTTTTAAAAAATTAAGGGATTCGCCAGGAAGGAGCAACTAGTTTTATCTTTCCATTTTTGTGATGCTTATCTGTGATTTTTTTCTCTTCATGTTTCTTGTGTACCTCTACCCAATTGTCGTCAAAAATCGGTTATTATTTTGTAACCGTATCGCCGACTAGATACAAAAAACTTCCTAATGCTCATCTCTTTGTCTTAATTTTAGTTGGAATGTATGACTATCGAGAAATTATGATTTCCTCTTTTTATGCTGCAGAATATATTTAGAAGTCTGAACCAGAGTTAAAAAAAATTTTTTTATTAGCAAATTCTTAATATTTATATTATGTAAAATTATGAAGTTTGAAAATTAAAACATGATTAAGGAATTTTTGTTTTCTTTTCTTCATAATTGAGAACTGCACCGTTTTACACTTCTGCCAGTATTTACAAAATATTTGCTTGCCAGAAGCAAACAGTTTATTTGATTTAGTGTAAGTAAATTAAGTATAGGTTACTGACACTAAATCAAAGTTTTGGCAGTTTTTTCTTCTTCAGTTGTAGATACATGTCTAGACAATATAGTGAGTGACAGAACATTAAACTTCACTTAGTTTAATTTTTCAAATATGAAATTTTAAAAGTGAACTTTTTAAAGTTTTTTTTTTCTGAGAAATATATCTAGACGCTTTACTTTGCTTGAAGCAATTTAAGAAACACATTTTTTCATTTAAACCCATCTTATTTAAGGAACTGGTTCTATACATGTAGCTGACTATAACATGTTTTTAAACTCAAAATTTAGTGTCTTTTTATAATGCATTAGTACCTTGTTCTACTAATTTTTTCAATAGTTTTGCCTATTCTTATGATGGTGTTATGTTCCAGTGCTCTTTCCTATTTTCTAATTTTCTCTCTTATCAGACTTAGTTTATAGCACTGTTTGATAAGGTTATTTGGGTACGTTATATTGTTTAAGCGTGGCGCCGATTCTAGCTTTTGTGCCATACATTCGACCCTTTTTTTAGCGTTTTATCTATTTCAATGATTTTATAATTTTTTCTTTGAAAATGAAAGAAATATGCATTAAAAGAATATTGTTAGATGTATTTTAATTCCTGCATGTAAAATTAATAAATAAAAATAAAAAACAAGTAACTTTTGAAATTATTGATCTAAGTATTTTTTCTCCGACACAAATCCATGAATTTGATTTATTGTCATAATGAATATGTTTAACTTCATAATTTAAGAGAGAACATAAAACATTTAAATATTCTACAAATGATGGCTATATTAACGAATCAACAAATGACTATTTTCGAGCTTGATTTTTAAAACGGTTTCAAATTATACTTATGAAACGATTTTGCAATAGAAAAATTGAGCGAAATTTAAGGTTCATCTAGAAAATAATTAGTCTCTTTCGATTCCTGAAGATTGCGTTGGGCACACTTTTGGCATTTCCAAAATGTTTCAAGATGTAATTCACTTTTTAAAAAAAAAAATTAGACTTAAATAAGCTTTAACCTTTGGAAAGCACTAAATTCTTTGGTATAATCGGAAAAAAACCTAATAGTTAGACTGTAACAGAAAAATATTTAACACAAAAACCAATGTGTTTGACTAGAAATTTAAGTAATGTCAAGCTATCGATGTCTGCGTTACATCATTTAGATATCTGTAGACATATTTTCTGAATTGTTCAATTTTAATCTTAAAATCAGTACATCTTACCACAATATTTAGTGTCGTTACAGTGTGATTATCTAAGTGATGAATAATTACGATTTCCTTATGCCAAACATAATGTCAAGCTATCGATATTTGGGTTACATCAGTTAGATATCTGTAGACATATTCTCTGAATTGTTCAATTTTAATCTTAAAATCAATACATCTTGCCACAATATTTAGCGTCGTTGCAGAGTAATTACCTAAGTGATAAATAATTACAATTTCCTTAGGTCGATGATAATGTCAAGATATCGATGTTTGGGTTATATCAGTTAGATATCTGTAGACATGTTTCCTGAATTATTCAATAAAATCAATACATCTTACCGCAATATTTAGTGTCGTTATAGAGTAATTACCTAAGTCATAGGTAATTACAATTTCCTTATGTCAATAATAATGTCAAGCTATCGCTGTTTGGATTACATAAGTTAGATATCTGTACACATATTTCGTGAATTATTCCATTTTAATCTTAAATTCAATTTTAATCTTAAAGTCAATACATCTTACCACAACATTTAGTGTCGTTACAGAGTAATTACCTATGTCATAAGTAGTTACAATTCCCTTTAATAGAAAAAGTTTTAAGCCTATATCACTTGGATATAAAATGGTTGGAAAAATGTATCATTGTTTAACTTTTTGTGCAAATAAAAGTGATAAAATGTTTTGGGGTGACCTTAATAAATCTCTTGCAAACATATTGTGATTAAAATATGAATTTATTCCCCCATTCCTCAATTTCCTCAGAATTGATAATAATTCTTATCAAAAGATGTGAGCTAAGACTATGAGAACATCAGGTGCTGGGCCCATACTTAAGCAAACAATGCACAGGATATAGATAAGAACAGTCCAAGGTTCTTTTTTTCCAATCAAGGATTTTGTAGCTGAGTTAAGCTGAAGAGCTTTTTATCAGTCCCCATTGTTTGTTTTTCTAGAATAACCATATGTGCACCTTTAGCAAAGAGTTTTCCTTACATTTCTCTCAAGATAGCGCCAGATTTACTTGATCTGATTGCTTCAAACCATTAACAGTTTTAAAGTACATATATTCACCGCTAAAATTCTTCCGGCGAAAGGAAAAAGAATGTTTTAAAAGAATTCTATTATCATTGTTTAGTTTTATGCAATCATCGTTTGAAATTAGAACACTTTATTCAATCGGACCTTTTGAAGTATTTCTACAGTTGATTAAAAAAATAAGTTAAAGAGAATGCTGACTTTTAACTGACTTTAACTTAAAAATTTTCTATTTTGAAATTTTTAACTTATAAAAAAGTTATAAATGAGGTTTTTAAGTGTTAAAGAATGGTATTAAGGAAGGAATTTAAAATTAAACTAAATATTTCAAAGCAAATATTTAAAATCAATCTATATACAAAATTTGTATTCTTAGTACCAAATGAAAATATCAAATTTTCTAGAACCGGTTTTAGCGCGTTTTTGCTATTACTTCTGAAACAGATTAAATGTTTCTTCACGCAATTAAAAGCAGTGAATAATCTTTATTTTTTTTAGATGAATTATTATTGAAATTATATTGTAAAATTAATTTTCTTATTGTAAAACGCATGGTAAGGGACGTGTAAAGTAAGTTTCTGTTTTTTGCACGATAATAATTTTCGGCATAGTCGCATTAATTCTTGTACCCTTTTTTTGTATTAACTAAAAAAAGTAAGAGTTAATTTACAAAAGACATGTTAAGTTACTGAATGTGTAATTCTTTAAATTAAAAAAGAAACATATTAAGTAATAGAACATGCTGCAAAATTGTGAAATTTTGCAGAAATTTCAATAGAAAGAAATCTTAAGTTTGGAAATACCTAGACCAAATCTTAATATAAATATTTTTCACGCTTCAAATATCATTTGTTCCATGCTTAACAATCATTTTATAATTTTTTTGGCTAAATTTGTTTAAAAAAAACCCCGCCTCTAAGCATTAACCGACTTTTTTAGCTAAAATTTTTTGTTTTTGAATGTTGCATGATTTTGCTCGGAGAACTTGAAGTTTGAGATTTTATTTATTTTTGACATATCCTAATGGTATAATGCTGTTTTAAATAAAATACACAATTTCTATTAATGATAATACTTTTAACGAGTTTTTTCAAGTTACATAATGCAATAATGTTATTTGATTTACAAACATTTTTAAGTTAAAAAATTAATGCATTTTTATTGCTTGATTTGACCGTAAATCAGATGATTCACTTACTCCTACCATGAACAGAATGCTGAACGTAAAACAGATTATTCACTTACTCCTACCATGAACAGAATGCTGAACGTAAATCAGATGATTCACTTACTCCTACCATGAACAGAATGGTTTTAGAATGTATTCATTAGGATACACTGTTTTACTGAATTGGTCATTCTGGAGATCATATGGAGTTTGAACTTCTAAATTCCTTCTCACCAGGTATTCTAGAAGTTCTGTAAGTTATGGTTTTTCTCAAAACACCATTGGTCTCAATAATACGGAGATCTGAGAGTTTTGTCAACATTTTATTAAAATCCAAAATCAAATTTTACAATTTTTATTTGACGCTTCAACACTACCAACTGAAAAATCATGAAGGTATTTTTTTAAAATGAAGTTTATCTTCAAAAAGTCAAAAATATGTGTTCATTAATTAAATTTTTTGATTGGATTTAAACACACTATTAATTTTCTTCTTTCAAACTTTATAATTCTTTTTTAAAAAAGTATTATAAACCAATTGTATTGATTTTATGTGTGTGTGTTGTTTTGATAAAATAGAAAATTTAAAACGAAAAAGTATATTCGCTCATTTTTCTAAATTTTTAAATTAACCCGCTTTTTTTAAAAAATTTCTCTTTTACGTTTGATCAAAATAATATCATCACATTTTCATTACGTTATAAGAAACTTTAAATCATGTTGAAATGTTGTTGCCATGTTGTTTAAATTTGATATAACTTTAATAGTTATTTCATATTATTACGGAATATCCATTTGAGTGAAAATATTGTTCAAGTTGAATTATTGTGGAATGTAATTTATTTTATGATGGTTTAATTTGCACGATAATTTGGTATAACTTTACCCAGTATTGTGGAACAAAGTATTGATATTGTTTCTATTGATATGACAATTTCTCTGACTTAATTAAATTAATTGGTCACTTTATTAAGTTAGTAGTATTAAGTTAGTTGTATAAATGGTCATGCATTGAAAACGTTCAAAAAAGGAATTTAGACTGAATATTTCTTATTTGGACTATAACAGCATTTTCACAAGATCCTTTTTATCTTCTTTTTAGGTTCTGCATGGCACCATCTGCTAAGAAAAATGTAATTGCTTATTGTATCGTTATACTACGTTCAAGATAACGTACTATAAAATACTCTCAAAAATTGCATAAAAGTTGTTATTGTTTAAAAACTATTAAAAATTGACTTCAAGTGGACGAAAACTACTTTAAAAATAACAAAACTTGTTAACTAATTTACAATATTTTGATCTCATCTTTGGTTTGAAGCTCAAGATTTGTTAAAAAGTTTTTGTCTTGGACCCATCTTCGAAGGAAAAATGTACGTAAACTAAGACAGAAATACATGCATATTTAACAGAACAATTATTCCGAAACAATATTTTAATGTTCTCTGAAATTGAAAGAACAATTAGAAAACATA
This sequence comes from Parasteatoda tepidariorum, assembly GCF_043381705.1. Taxonomy (NCBI): domain Eukaryota; kingdom Metazoa; phylum Arthropoda; class Arachnida; order Araneae; family Theridiidae; genus Parasteatoda; species Parasteatoda tepidariorum. The sequence continues at coordinate 49,160,925 of NC_092215.1, read as the reverse complement.
TAGTGTTAAGTATCAAAACTAAATGAGAAATTGGGAACTAAATAGAAAAGGAGAAATTTAGGATTTGAATAAGCTGTAGATTAACATCTAAAATTGCCAAATGTCTGGAACTGTAAAGAGCCATGATGGCTCAGTAGTTAAGGCACTGAATTGTCATTGCGATGAACTGAGGTTTGATCCCCAGTGTGGGTTGAAGCCAGATGGGTACCAGCTTGTTTGGGAAGTAAGAGCGGCACTGTGTACAGTGCGGACCACATTGCCATAATCGTGCCGTTGGTCATGGAATTATGGAGCCTTAACATTTTTGACCATCCTGGTCCACAACGGGCTGCTGCGGGAATGCTTCCCTTTAGTAGAACTATAAAAGCTATCTAATTATGTTCCAGGGTATCTCTTCCATAAGCGATTTCGTTTAATTTTATAAATGATATCTATTTTGCTATAGTCAAAGCATGTTTGAAAAGCTAGTCTAAATACACAATAAACAAGCAGAATTTTATATTTTGAATGTGACAAATGCAGACGAGTACCTTTCTTCTCAATTTTTCTGCAATAAAATATCGTGAAAATATTACTGCCTATTGAAAATATTATATCTCAGAGACATTAATATTTTTCTAATTTAATTGATAGAAATATTTCTGGGCACGACTTAACATTCATGACCTTCCTGGTTCACAACTTGCTGTTGCTGGAATGCTTCTTTAGTAGAACTATAAAAATCTATCTAATTGTGTACCAGAGTATCTCTTCTATAAGCGATTTCGTTTTATTCTATAAATGATTTCTATTTTGATGTAGTCAAAGCATGTTTGAAAAGCTAGTCTAAAAACACAATAAATCAGCTGAATTTTTCATTTTGAATGTGACAAATACAGACGAGGACATTACTTCTCAATTTTTCTGCAATAAAATATTGCGAAAATACTGCCTATTGAAAATATTGTGAAAATATTACTGCCTATTGAAAATATTGTGAAAATATTACTGCCTCTTGAAAATATTGTATCTTAGACACATTTTTAAAATTCAATTGACATTCTTGCATTATTTTTTAATTATTTTTTTTTTAAATTTTTGTTTCACATATTAGTGTTCCATATAAATTTCAAAAGAATTTCACTAAAACAGAAAATAATTTCTTTTTATTTATATTCTTTAAGCATTTTCCAATCAAAATGATTTTTAATACTAGTAAAATTATTTTCTAACTAATTCTCCTATTGCAAAACAATAGAAAATGTAATACTTTCTTATTCGTGTTTTTGTAAGAATTAAGAGTAACAAAGATGAGAGTTTTAAAATTTTCTTACAAATTTGTATAAATTTATGATAGTAGAACTAAATTTTAAATATTAAATATCAAGTTTTGTTATCATTAATGATATTTTTAACAATTACGTCTTAACTATTGTCATTTAGTAAGCATGATAGCAGAGGTGAGATTTACTTATTACTAAATCAAAATTTATAGTTTTTGTTGATTTTTCAATCATGCAAGCAATGTTTTTAAAGTTCCACTTAGCATATCATAAGTAAAATGGTTACTTATTGTTCTTCTCCAAGAATCCGAGAACTTGTAAAAAAAGCCAATAAAGAAATTTAACGTATCAGAAGAGCCATATGTAGCTCTGTGCATTCATAATTAATTTCAGAGGATAGTTTTTAATTTTAGCTAATGCTTTAATTGAAAATAAATAAAATGAAAAGATAAAAGAGTGGATGCGATCTCCGCCGGCCAAAGACTCACCGTGCAGTAAATGATGACTGATGCACGTTAAGTCTGTTGAGTCACTATGTCCTCCTTGTTCCCAAAACAAATCATACCTTTGGAGGGGGGGGGGTACTGATCCAGGTCTTCTGGATTGTTTCAAAATTACAAGGCAACGTAGTTGAACATTAGTAGTCGTAAACCCAAAATTGGGTCGGCAGTTCAACGATGGTTATAAAATAAAATGAAACAGTTATGAAATAAAACTAAAAAAATTTAAATATACTTTTTATATAAAGTATAAATATATAATTTTTTTTAGATAAAATTTTAATATGTCTTTTAAGATTGTAATAAATTTTGAAACCTTGAGGAACCGGCATAAATTAGGACCGAAAATTAGTATTATAGCATCTTATGCCAGAAAATGTAACAATTAATTTAGTAACTTGATCGACACTTTGGTTATTATTTGTAAGAATTGCATAAAATTTCGTAAGCTTAGCTCAAATAATCTTGGAAATATGGACCTTTTTAAAAAAGAATTTTTTTCTGTCTTAAGTTTTTTTCCTAAAAAATCAAAAATATTCAATAAAATAAAAGTTTTAGGAGCAATTTTTGATTAATAACAAACATATAATTTTTAAATTTGAAGAAAGAAAAATCTTTAAAAATTGTGGAATACATGAGTATTTAAAGCAGTTCTTTTCCGCTTGAGCAGGGAAGAAGAAAAATTAAAAAAAAATTTATAATTTTGCCGTCTAATTTTTTTATTTTTTTAATTAATAATGTTTTTCAAGTTATTCAAATCGATTTTTCTTTCCCAAGTTACCAAATACAATTCACTAAAAAACTCTGAAATTTTTTTTTTTTTTTTTTTTCCTCTTCGCGTGTGCAATATGAAAGAAGTACTTAATCTGCTAATATCTTGCGCAATTTTTAACGATTTTTTTTTCTGAATTTAAAATTTACTATCTTGTAATTAATAAAAAATTGCTTCTACAATTTTGCTCAATTTTATTGAATATTTTTAAGTTATAGAAAAAAATACGACAAAAAGATAAGTTTTTTATAAAATTTTTTAAAAAACTCTTTCTTTATGACTAAAATATAACGAAATTTGATGCAATTATTGCAAATAACAGCCAAAGTAATCGACACAATTTAAAAGCTTATTGCTATATTTTCCGGCATTGGGAGTACTTGTTTTCGTTCGTCATTTACTGTCGATTACTTAAACCTCAAAAAGTTTAAACTTTATTGATAAATGTGAGAAATCGCATGATCAAAACACCTTAACAAATAATCTTCAATGTATTTCTTGGAAAATTAAAAAAAATGTCATAAACTGAAATTGTCTCTTACATTATTTCGGGTAGTGTATAGCTTGTCTACGGTAAGAACTATCCTCGCAATGAAGTCTGAAGCCGTCTGCTGCGTCTGAGGGTAGCTTCTCCTCACTCTAGGGCTAATACAGACTGAAGAAAAAGATTTCCGTTCCTTCGCCGATTCGAGCCAAAACTTGTCCTAAACAATGACCCTACACCCCTACTTGAAATAGTTATAGAATAGTCCAGATAAATGGCTAGGGGAGTTTCTACTTTAGACAAACTATATGCTTTACGTTAACATAACTGTCGAAGGCCCCATTGCACTCGACCTTGAAATAGTAAAAAATTATTTTGATTGAGGTATTACCTAATCATGATACAATAAGAAAACTCAAGTTTATATTTAATTCAATGTCATTAACCTAGATTTCCGATAGACAATTTTTCAGGTAGGGGAATTTATTTATTATACTGAATATAGCCTATATAGTGATACATTATTCAATGACTATCTACACTAAACCGCCTAGAGGAAAAACAATTCCTGAACTTCGATAATTTTTATTTTTTATTCTTCAGTCGATAATTGTCTTAAAAATTTTCATTCATATATTTAGACATTTTAATTTAAGAATTAAAATACTACTTTTTTTCAAGAATTTAAATACCACTTTTGTTGAAGAATTTTAATTTAAGAATTCATTAAATTTAAATTAAATAAAAGAATTAGAATGTTTCTATTTATGAATGCAATTTACATGTTTTCATGTTTGCGTTAATGAAACGCTAACTAAAAAGAAGTTATGATATATTTCACAAGAGTAGAAATTACAACTTTCTTATTTTTAAAGATAATGAATCTAATTTTGTCGAAAAATCATTGCTTGATAAAAAAAAGAGTTTATCTTAAGCAACTCAACAAAATATTAGTACAGTGACATTTTTACAAGGATCTCCAAATTATAAATTTAAAAAATAAAAAGGATCTCTGAATATTAAGTTTATTAAATTCTGCCAACATTTTTTTTCCCTTTATCATTATTTCAAATCTTTTTTTTTTTTATAAATTAGTTACAAGAAATCAATTGAAATTTTAGAAATAAGATAAATTTCATTAATTTGTCCTAAAATGAATGTCTCAAGCAGAACTATTTTCACTATATTTCTGGGAGCGCATTTTTTGACTAGTTATAGTTTAATCTACTAATACTAGTTATAGTTATCGCAAGAAGATTGATCCCATTGTTTGAAAGATATTTCAAAATTATTGTTTTAAAAAAAGTCGTTTTTTGAAGTATTTTGTCATATAATCATATACAATTTTAAAAATTTAATCATCGATTTTTGTTATATAAGATTTGAAAAATTTTGAGCCACCATTCGTTTCAGGCGAAAGTGAACTCAAAATTTTCAGGCTCTCAATATCCTTTATAATATTAATGTTTCCCCCCCCCTTCCTCAATTTCTTTATAAAAATCCTTGAAAGAGATCTTTTAATTGTCAGACTATAAACCTTCGACACATATTAGTCACACAGTGGATTGATCTTAAAGACACGGTTCCCAGTAGAACACCGAAGTCAAGCATCACAGGCTGCGGTCAGTAAGCGTGTGGGTGACCACTTTGATCAGCCTACGAGGGTGTACGGTATCGGTCCTCATCAAACTGTTCTACCGTAAAGTTCACGACTTCGCGTGCAGATCGTCGGGCTACCAAAGCAAGGGAACCATCCCCTCCTGCAGAGGATCAGAAAATATTATGACATGTTTTCAGATCATCCTCAGGGATGTTTCCCGAACCGTCGCCAATTGCCCATTTTGCAGCTCGTAAATAAACTACAACCCTTAACGTCAACGTTTGTGCACGTACACAGAGATTCATTTGAGAGTTCGGACTGAAAAGTGGCCACTCTAATTAATTTTATTAAATTGCACAAAGGGTAAGGATATGCTGTGATACAAAGGGAATCTTTATTATTCTCATTCTATATACAAAGATGTCCAATACTAGATGTGCGTGAAAATTTTTCAACAGGTTGTACAAAGAAAGTTTCTTTAAGAAATGGTGTAATATTTAAGGAAACTGGGTTTCACAAGCACTTAGCGGAATCTAACAACATTGCAATTTGTACAGTAAGTAAAAACAGATGTATTGCAAAAACCAAAAGTGCCTGTACAAGTGAGTAAATATTCAGTATGTTCTAAAATATGCGAAGCTTATGCTCTGAATGATATGTAATATTTGTATATGAGATGTTAATATAATACCTAGAAATAATAAATATATTATATTAACTGTTATAATGGGAAGAAAGTGTGGTCAAATTTTATAAATTTGCATAACTTCACTAACTATCAGTTTGAACATATTTGGTAATTCTTTTTTTAAAGTTATTATTATTGAAATTTGACTTATATTTGTGAAAAGAATGATTAAATATCATTAAATAGTTTACAAAATTAATCTAAGTTAGCAAATAAATATCATAATAAATGATGTGCTAGCAATAACTCCTTTATGTTATCACACAAAGCTTAATACAGACATGTCCACATTAATATAACAACTATATGTCCACATTAGACCTATGGTCTCATTTGTTCCTTATTAGCTACATAACAAATGCAAACAAAATGTTAATATTGAGATATGCACAAATTTACATATAGCATAATATCACTTATAAGCTTAATCTATTAATAGATATAATATTCTTAATAATAAACATTATTAATAATATATTATATAGAATATATTAATATGTTTACTTATATTTTAATTTACTGGCCTTGCATCGGAAAGGTTCTGGGTTCAAATCCCGGACAAGGTAAGGTTGTTCTTTCATTCTCTGTACTATCTGTTTCTTACTTTGGAAGCAACGTTGGCCCTCCTAATATGGTGCCCCTGACACAGTGGCTAACAAATTTGCCCTGTAAAATGCTTTAATTGACGAAATATTAACACAGGTGGGCATTGGAAATAAAAAAGGAATAAAAATAAATATTTTAATTTTACGTATGATAGTTATAAATATTTTTTTTTCTTTTTTTAGGAGTAGATTAGCAGAAGCAGCTACATCAGTAGCTGCTGTTGCTAATATTCCCTCATATGCCTCCATCAAGACAACATTGTACAGAGATCGAAACACGTTGTGGCCAAATTTGACAAAACTATTACCAAAAATAGAGCACTATTTCTGCTCATAGATGATGGAACTGGATCAAATAGAGTTTTGGTAAGAGAAAACAAATTCCAGATCAATATAATAAAAAGCATAATATTAAAAAGCAACTGAAAATACTATAGCTTTTACTAGATATAAAAGTATTTGAATAAACAGGTGCCTGTTTTGATTTCAAACTTGAAATTTTTAAATATTTCAAAATTAGAAAATAAAAAATTCTATAGTAGAGCATTTCTTAAACTTTAACTCTATAAAGTAACTAGAATAATGCTTATAATTAACATTCTCTGGATTATTTTGGTCTCATCTATCCCATACCTCATGTTGTGGCCGGGATAGCCTGGCTTGTAGGGCACTGGGCCCATGTCCACGAGGTCGTGGATTCGATCCCTGCCGACCGAAGACTCCGTGTTGTAAATGGTGACTGATGCACTTTAAATCTGTCGAGTCTCAAAGTCCTCCATGTTCCCATAACAAATCAAAACCTCTGGGGGTACTGAATTGGAGATTGATCGTTCTATGATTCAGGTCAAAATTCCGATCTGTGGATGAATGAATGGGTCCGCCCTATAAACGGGTGTGACGTATGGGTGTGACAGAAGTCGAATTCTTGGCCATAGATGGCGCCACTGGAAAACAAGAACAATCGCACCCCCTCTGCCTTAATGGCATACGTTAACAACCTCATGTTGTAGGTTTCACAAGAGATCATAATAATTTTTCCTCCTATAAACTTAAGAAACTGCAAATAATTTTTAAAGACGAAACCTTGTAAAATAATTGAAATTTATCTCTCTACTCTAATGGAAACTAATTTTAAAAGGAACATTACTAGAGTACTAAAAATTATTTAGCAGTGTTAACACACAACTTGTTGAAATAAAAATGGCCCACTTTAACTGAACGATATGTTTCTTTAACGTACTAGTTTGGCAATTAAGTTTTCGGAAAAATCGACGAAAAATATGCTAATTTTAATGCTATTAAAATCTTTAAGTCCGATCCAGCGTACCCCTATTACAACCGACTCCATCTCCTTCTAAATAAATAATTCTAAAAAAAAATTTTCATTAAAATTTGATTGTTCATCTTCATTTTGAATAATACATAGATATATTTGGATGTATGCTCTTTTTTAAATAATATTTTTTTCAAAAAAAAAGGAAAAAAAAGTTTTTATGCCCACAGGCCTTATATCATGTGGCTAACCTAAACAGCTGGGCCAGGATAGCCTGGTTGGTAGGGTGCTGGACACATGTTCGTGAGAACGGGAGTTCGAATCCAGCCGGCCCAAGACTCCCCGTGTAGTAAATGGTGACTGGTGCACGTTAAATCCGTCGGATCATAAATTCCTCCTTGTTCCCATTACAAATTATACCACTGGGGGTGCTGGATTTGAGATTGATAGCTCTCTGGTTCGGGTCAAAATTACGATCTGTGGATGACTGGATGTATGATTGAATCCGCCCTGTAAACTGGTGTGACGTATGGTTGTGGCAGAAGTCGAATTCCTGGCCATAGATGGCGCCACTGCAAAACAAGAGCAAGCACACCCCAGTGCCTTAATGGCCTCCGACAACAATAACAACAGTCTAAGTATCTTAAAACTTATTATTCAATAATATACTAAGTGGCTAAACCCCTTTTGCTACTGTTTACTAACCCAGATAAGTGTTTCACAATAATTGTCTCTTGACATAAAACAGTTTTTTCTGCGGAAGTTGAAATTATTAACTTTATATGCATGAAAGCTACTAAAAAGGTGACTATGGCTTAAAATATAGAGCAGAATTGCGTTACAATAATAATAATAAAAACTGTGTTAAATTATGTTTTTATGTTGTATAGAGATATAATTAATCTTTTACTTGCAGGTATTTTGCATCATAGAAAAATCTGAGAAACCTCTGCCCCTGGAATAAGTTATTTTCTGACTTCACCTTTAAGGAAGTGCCGAAAATTTTTAAACAATGTACAACTTATATGGTGACAATGAAACAAATATTTCCCATGGTTTTTTGTCTCCTGGGAGGAAAAACAATGGTTATATACAAGAGGCTTTTGAAATCAGCAACTTAAGGTCATACTTTGACCTTAGCCCCAATCTTTGCTATGGTTGATTTTGAGTTGAGCAATATAAAGGAAGTAAAGTAGTATTTCCTAATATTGAAATGAAAAACTGTTATATTTTAAGCTTGGTGAAAAAGTTACGCACAACTTTTAAACTTCATTTTGAATTTCAGGAATAATGTATGAGTTTAAGGTGAAAGATTCTAAACTTAATTTGAAACATTTGTTTATTTCATTGTTTATTATTTTAAAGGCATGTAAGCTGGGGTCTAAAACTATGGCTCAGGAGAACAGCAACTCTGCTTTTAGTTTCCCAAGAATCACCATATAGGGATATGGCAAACATGTTGATAGCCAAGACAGTCCCTCCATTTGTAGAGGCATATGACACCAAAGTATCCAATGTAAGTATCACTGGCAATTTTTTTAAAGAAATGCTTTCTCAACATTTCCTGGCTCATTCTACATAAAAAAAAGTTTCAAAAATTTGCATTTTAATATTGACCATCAAAGGACATAATGCTTATAGCTCTTATTTTGAAACATTCGTAATTCAGACTTGTGATAGTTGACTTTTCTCTTTCAAGTAGTAATTTTTTAATCATAAACATCATGGGGCTTCTAAAATTCAAAAATGGTATGGATATATAAAACAAAATTACATTGCATTAATCAGGGAAGCAGAAATTTTCAAAATCTATTATTTTCTAGAACAAATTTTTTTTTTTTACTCAAAATTAATCCCCAAAATACGCTTTTTATTAGCGCTTTTTGTATAGCGCTTATTTAAATTTTTGCAAATTATTTTTCGAAAGTAAAGTTTTCACTGTAAGTTATTAATTGATCAATGCACGTTTGTTGAATTCAAGGCAAAAAATGCGTGAGGAAATTTTGTTTGCAAGATGATAGTGAAAAAAATACACTTTGGTATATAGTATTAACCCTGAGGAATAAAAACTCCATATTTGATAATTAAAAGAAAAAAGAAACACTTTATATAAACAGTTAACTGCTCTTTTGTTTTTTTCCAGTGAGCTGAGGAATCATTTCCATAACACTTTGGATAAAACCAATAATTACTATGAAGCATTTCATTCGAAAAATCAACAGAAGAGCCACGACTTGCCACCCAAATATATTTGCCCTAATACACCTGTTAAAAACTATTGACAGTGAGGACGCTGGAGGATGGTCATAGGCCAATTCAACAAAAGAAAATAAAAAAATTGTACTAAGTTCGGGAAGAAAGGATGGAAATTCTGAAACTTAAATTAATCTTAGGCAGCATAATTTTAACAGATTACATAGATAAAATTGGCTGAATAATTAATTTAAGTAAATAATTATTATATAATATTAATTTATGAAGTAATATAAATATTAATTTATGAAATAATATAAATATTAATTTATGAAATAATTAAGTAAGAAATTTCTACAGCTTTATCATATTTCAATATTCTAGTATTTCTTATTAACCTTATTTTTAATTCAAATATTTTTTCCGAATTTACAGGAGAATTCATTTCATAACATTAATTTAAATATTAACTTAAACCTTTCTCATTTTTTTCAATAAAAAATTTATGTAAATTTTTACATTTATTCCAAAATGTTTAAATTTTTACAAAACATTAAAATTAAATTATCATTCCCCTCAACTCCTGCGGATCGACTCAGCTTGTCGAGGGGATGATTCTGGGCGGAATTGGACAAAGTATGTCGGGGCATTATTCTCCTGGCAAGGCCACCCAATACATGAAAGTCATTCCACTATGCCTAGCTAAGGTCTGCAGGTAAAGTAACAAATCATACTTTGATATTTCGTACTTTGAATTCAACTTTTAATAAGTGGTAAATTTTACCATTCACTCAATTTGTTTATAGGATATATTTAATAATAATTAAAATTTTATAGGTTAAAATTGTTTTTGCGTTTTAAACAGCTTTTTGCAATACTAAGCCAGAACAATAATTTAACTCCATGCATATATAAAAAATACTATTGATGTCTATTTCTCATATCATTAATGTCCATTGTTGTATCCATCAGGGAGAATTATTCTAATTTTGCAAAAATATCTATTTTTAAAATAAGTATAACTGCAATAAAAGCTTTTAAAAAAAATTACTTGTTTTATTTATTTACTAATTTTATCAAGCATGAACAATAACAAATTTCTAATGTACAAATAAAAAGAAATCTATATGTTTTTCAACCTTTCGATAGTTTTTTTTAATGTTGATTAATATTTAAAGCAAAAATTTATCTGTGAGAATACTAGTTCACACTTTCTTGCAAAGAAGAGCTGCATATTTAAATCATTAAACATTAAAAAAAGCATCAACCGAATACATGTTAATTTTGAAAACTTTGAATATTAAATTTAATTAAAATATATATAAAAGCTAAAATATCTTATGGCAATCGCTGTTTAAATGCCTCCATGGTAGAGTTAGACAGGTCACACCTTATGCAAAATAAACTTAACAGTTATATAATGTATTTAAAGAGAACTTTATATAGTTTGTCTACAGTAAGAACTGCCCCCGCCGAAGTTTGAGGACATCTGCTGTTATGGAAACAAGAATAGTGCATTTCAAGGAGGGTAGCTTCGAAGATAGAAAGTATACCAGATTATCTGACTCTGCCACCAGTAGAAGACTTATTTAATCTGATTTAAGAACTTTTTTAAGATTCGCAAGGATATTTCTTTCTTTATTTAAAATGCTCTTTACCCAATTGGTTGCTATTTTTCGAATGCAACGAAAAAATATTGAACATATTCTGAAATTAAGGGTAATGCAGTTTTTTTTTTTTTTNTAAATCAATAATGCTAATTTTTAATTTTACTCTAGTTTCTCACTATTTGAGCTATTTACTATGAATGTTCATTGATTTTCAGATGGTTTAGTTTTTAAACTTACATATTTTTTTAAAGCAGTTAATTCCTTTCATTAGTTGAATTTTCTGGTAAAAGCGAAACGCTTAAACTTATTAAATTAACTTTAATTTTAAAAGGTGATAAAAGATTTACTCAAGGTAGAAGCAGTTTATGTTATCTATGCCGGAGAAATCTTCAACGATTTAATCGATACATTAGAAATTTGTTTTTTAAACTCTTTGTTCGTGTTGATGTTGTATACTCTTATGTGTAGATATTTTAATCAATAATATTTCGTTTAAATAACTCATTTAACTAATATAAATTTTAACAATTACATTTTCACTTTTTTCTTTTCTTTAAAAAATTTGTTTTGGTGAGCAGGAGATGTTTTTATTTTGTTTTTTTTTTGTCGAAAATAATATGTAAAATAAATAAATAAACAAAAATAAATAAATAAAATAAATAAATACATAAATAATAAATAAATAATAAATAAATAAAAAAATAAATAAATAAATAAATAATAAATAAATAATAAATAAATAATAAATAAATANCATATTCAAAAAATTTTTTTAATAAAATAAATAAATACATAAATAATAAATAAATAATAAATAATTAATAAATAAATAATAAATAAATAAATAATAAATAATTAATAAATAATAAATAGATAATAAATAATAAATAAATAAATAATAAATAAGCAAATAAATGTTAAATAAATAATAAATAAAAAAAATAAATAATAAATGAAATAAAATAAATAGGTAATAAGTTGTATCGTGCTTTATTTTTCATTATTGATTTTTTTTTCTATAGCGAAAAACAAGTTACCGCAAATAAGATGAAGTCTAAAACTATCAACAATAATTTTTTTATCAACAGTTGTCAAATTATTTGAAACTAAGATTTTTTTAATTAGGTTTTTTTTTTTTCTTCTAAATTTTGTGTATATAGTTTTTCTTGCCATTTATTAAAAATAATTAATGAAATTTTCCTCAGTGAATCTTTTTCCCATTCGAAATTAATTTCAGGAAGAACAGGAATTAAGTTCCGAAGCAATGGCATTTTTTTCTCCCTTATGTAAAACTCTTAGATGATTTGCCGTATTGCACACTTGTCGAATGTCGAAATCAGCAATTCGGTCAGATTGCTTTTTCTAGGAGTGCGCAATATACCTTCACCTTATCAGGAAACTTCTCTTTTTATCTTCTTAAGTGTAAAGTTTGCTCTCCATTTGCCAGACATGGTCTTTGAGACGGTTGCTTGAGATTGGTGAGATAATTTAAAGGCTTTTTTTTAGCTTCATCGGCAAAAAATTCAAGCACATTGCGCACAATTTTACGTGTGCAAAAAATTTTAAGTGTGCACACTTTCACATCGTGCCTAGCTCAAAAGAGTTAAAAGATGAAAAATAGAAGAAAAATTTACTATGAAAAGAAATTTCTTTGAAAAAATTTTCCGAAATAGAAGATATCTTTAAAAAATTGAAAAGATAAAAAAGGAATTGACCGCTTTAAACAATGCTTCTGGTGCGAATGCTAACTTTCCTTCACTCTAGGACTAACACCGAAGAAGAATTATTATCTTTCTCTCGCCCACCAGAGTCAATACCTGTCCTAAACATCAACCCCACACCCCTACTTGAAATAGTTATACTTTGTTACCATAGTCTCCGCCACGGATCCAGATGAATGGCATGGGGAGTTCTTACCTTCGACAAACTATAGCAACTGGAAAAAGAAATTAACTACTTTTGACAAGTTTCCTCATGAAATTATCTTAATAATCAGGAAAGAGTATGTCTTAAGGTAATATATATTAAACAAGGATCTTAAACAACTATTGAATTTACAAAGTTTATACTGTTAATGAAAACAAGTTTGAAAGCTTATGTTTGGAAAATTAAATTAATTTAGTATACTCTCGCGCTTACTTGAAGAAACATTTAAAAAAAAAAGAATTTTTGAAGTAATTCACAATATATAAGCATCAGAAGGTGCACTTTACGTGCGTAGAAATCCTATTTCAACACGAAATTTTACATTATGAAATTGCATTATATATTTAACTTAGGGGATATTCCTGTATTGTGAGCTGTCTGGCCAAATGCAATCGCTAAGATGCCAAATGAGTCTTAAACTTGTAAGTTATTTCATTCAAGAAAATATTTAGAGGTACATGTCTGCCCATGGTTAGGGACAAAGTTTATATATATATATATTCATTTTTATTATAGTTTACTTTTTGTATCCTACTTTCAGCTTTGAAAAGAAATATCTGCAAAAAATATTGCCTAAAAAAAAATTAGAAATTAAAAATATTACTTTGAAGTCTTGCATAAATTTTTATGAAAATATTCCTAAGACAACATACACATTTTTGAAAGTTTTTATTTTTTTATTTTTTTATGCTTATCAAACTACGTGGAAGTTTTGAAGTGTTAAATTATTGAAAGTTTTACTTCCTAGTTATTCATTTTTTTATTTTCTTCTTTTAAACTACTATTCAATTTTTTATATTACATTTCAATTTGATAAATTTTCATTATTCGTTGACATTAAAAAAACAATTTATTGCATGCAATGCACTTTAAATTAAAGAAATTAAGATATTAATATTCGGAAAAAAAATTTTGAAAATGATAATTGAAAATAATGTAAATAGCAATGATAATTGAAATGACAATTTTTTTGATATTTATTTTAATTTTCGGTTGCTATTTTATTTGCAGTTAACATATGTTTCAAAAATTCAGATTAATAAAAGTTTAATTTTCTCAAAGATATGTGTTTGTGTTGCCGCTGTTGAAAACTTTTTACACATTTCTTCCATCTCATTTGCATTTTAGTGACTTTTTTTGTATAAATGCTGTTAGAACACAACAAAATACTTAATTACTGAAATACAATCTTTTAAAAAGAAGTTCATAAAAAGTTATTTTTAGAAATAACATGAAAAATACCTAGTGCATAGTTTCATTAAAATACCTCTAATATGTAAGTAAGCTACTTTTTTCTAGAGAATTGGCGAGTTTCTAGACTTCAAAAACTTAAGCAGGATTCGAAGGTTCACTAAAATACTCCAACGCCAATCTGATTGTGTATCCCTTATGCTTTCTCGGAAGATATAGGTTAATGCCGGAATCGGAGATGCAAGATGCAAAGATACTTTAAAAGTTAGGCGTCAAAAACGACAACCAGGTGTAATTTTCTAGCCGTCAAATTTATATTTTTGGATGCAAATTGCGAATAACGACTCCTTATTTCGAATCTTGGTATAAGAGCCGGGATGGCTCAGGGGATAGAGCTTTCTCCTTCCAATGAGGCGAACCGGGTTCGAATCCCAGTCAACACGAATTCCGCATCCGACTTGTACCGACCACTGTGCTGATATGAAATATCCTTAGTGGTAGACGGATCATGGGTTAGTGCCCCTTTGGCATCAGGCTGACTGTGAAAGGTTTTCGATGTTTCACTCTCCGGGAACGCAAATGCGGGTTAGCTCCATCAAGAAGTCCTCCACGAATTTCCCCCAATACTCGATCCAGCAGTTCCCTTGTCTTCTGAATCGGGTTCAAAATTACAAGGCTACGGAGTTGAACATTAGTAGTCGTAAACCCATGAAATTGGGTCGGCTGTTCAACGACGGTTATAAAATATAAAATAAAGTCTTAGCATAAAATTTAAGGTTTAGAAGCTTTGAAATAATTCGACGTAGCATTTCTGCGACCTATCTCAGTAATTTTTTTTTCATTTTGGAGAATTATGTTTTTTTATAAAATTATTTATTTAGTTTTACGATGAAAAATTTGATTTTAGGGAATAGGGCTAGGTTCAAAAAAGAAAAAAAAATTAAATACATTGAATTAAGAAAAAGATTTCTCGTATGAGAAGGAAGTGAACTGATGTAGTACTTCAGAATTAGTGGCTGAACGAATACGAATGACCAGAGTTTAATGAGGAAAATTTCAAAATATGTTGTACATAATACATTATTAATTAATATTGATGTTTATTTTTCTAAATTTTATTTGAATAATAAAACTGCAACTTTGATCAATTATTTTTTTTATATTTAGGACCAGTTTAATACTTTATCCAATTATTAAATCAATTTGTTATGGATAATCAAGTTTTATTCAAAATAAGCTAATAAATGTAATGCACAGTGCACCAAAAAAAAACGGATTACCTTGAATAATTTTAGATCTAAAGATCGGATCTTTACGTTTTAGAACTCAATATTAATGGTTCGATGGGGTGACCTCATATATGCTTATCAATTAGTGCAGACCATATTTTAAGTTACGAAATCAGACACAAAAACATACTTTCTCTGAATAAGCATACCTTTTTTCAACTAATTCGGATTTCTGATCTTTAAAATGTATCCGCAATTTGGGAAATATGGTCCCTATAGTTTGATCAGGAGAGCGTTCCAAAGTTTGGGCCCCTAAATGTTAATTTTACGTTTTGAGTATTTCGCCATTTTTCACTTTTTACGCGAATTGAAAAATTTTCGATTTATCTTTGAAAAAATGAATTTTATAATAGTGTGCAAAAAATGCTTAATTCGTTTAAATTTTTTCGAGATATGGTGAAATACGTAAAAAGTGAAATTAAGGAGTCCAAACTTGAGACCACTGCCTGACCGAACTATTGGGACCATATTTCCCAGATTGCGGCTACTACCTACAATTTGGGGGTCAAAAATCCGAATCCGCCGAAAAAAGGTATGTATATATAAAGAAATTACGTTTTTGTGCCTGATTTCGTAACTTAAAAAATCGTCCACACTAACTATTTAGCATATTCAACCATTAAGTCTTGTTCTGATCAACAGATCAGAAGATATCAAGGGGGTCCTTTTTTGCTCTCTGTACACAGATACTTAACATTAAATTTAGAGTGGACCAGTGATATTGCTTATTGAGCAGTGCATAGTGGTGCTTAATGTTTACCCACCCCTTTTTTTTTCTCCATAATATCTGGCGCTGTTGAGGGACAAAAAAAATTCTTTTTTCTTTTTCTTATACATATTTTGAGTGTTTGTAATTTCTGTTTAGTTGATGTGGTAAAATCATATTGAAGCCATTAATCAATTAAAAATTTGTTGCTCCGGCGGAAAGAAGAGGAAATGAAATAATTAAAAGAAATTGTTACTGTACAAAACATTAAAGGACATATAAAAGGACCTTTCAGTCATTTTAAAATTAACATTTAAATGAAGGCTTCTTAACGGATTGCGATAAGTGCTAAGAGTTTTGCTGGCTACCGGAAAAAAATGATGAGATTTAATTCTTAAGAAATGATGAGATTTAATTCTCGTAAAAAATGATGAGATGAAATGATTAAACAATGATTGTATAGTGAACAAAAATTATAATGAAACCTAGGCAAACTGATTCTGCTAAAATTCAGAGATGCTTCACAAGATGTCTGTCTTCATTCTCAAATAGTGTTCCCTAGGGTTCCGTGAGAAAAAGAAAGAGTTCCACGAGTTATTACTTTTTATAACTAGTGATTAGTTTTGAAACCTCTAATTATATTTAGATCCAACCTAGAGTTAATAATTTATTCAATCTTACGGTTGCCTTTATGAAATTATTTCAAGCAGAATGCTTATGAAACAGAAATGATAATTATTAAAAAAATATATAAAAAATAGCAATGTAATGAACAAATTATGAAAAACAATCATTTGTAAAATATTCCATTATTTTTCATCACGCTTTTTAAATCAACTAAATTCTTTAATAAAGATTTATTTTCCCATAATAACTATTTTCAACATTTATAACAGTGTTTTTCAAGTTTTCATTTTGAAGTAAGCCATAATTCGGCTTATTTTACTAATTTTCACTTTATTCACCAGAAATCAATACACCAGAAACAAATTTATATCTAGACTAGATATCAAACACAAGGATTGCAAATTTAACTGAGGGACATCACGTAAAAGCTAATTTAAGATTATTAAAGATAAAACGAAATTTTCATTTCTCTAATTAAATATTTTAAATAAAGTCTTTTATAGTTTATAACAATTACCTTAAAAAATTTAAGTCTTTTTTGGGGGGTTCCGTAGCCGAAAAAAATTGGGAACTGCTGGTCTAGAGACTATTGTCGATGTTTAGCCTAAGCCGCATTAAATATGTCGAAACATATTGAGTTGTAGATTTGTAATATTTTAATATCAAAATTGCTCATATGCGTTTACTTATTTATATTATACAATTTTTATGGCCTTCCTTTTCAATGAATTTGCAAGCACAAGATCGAAGCAAATAAATTAATGGATTTGACTTAAATTATACACTGTTAAAATTTCTCGCGAAAAAAATGTTAAATTACTATATACTTACCTCAACCAAACAAGTCAAATAACCATAAAGAGGATGGTATTCAGATTGTTTGAGAAAAATTCTTGACTGTTTTCACATAATATGGTTAAACAACCAGAATTTAATCCACGCCAACTAGGCCTACCTAACGAAGAAACTATGTTCCTTGCAAATGAGTGTATACCAATAGCCGTGAGGGCTAATCTGTCACTTGAATGGAGGTTCGAATTCCAGCGTTGATACTTCTTCTTTTCCTTCAACCCATGAAGAGTTTTCAGTGTCCTGTACTCTCCATTTGGTGACCCTGAACAATTAGAATACGATACTCCCATTCACGCATAGATGGTAGTACCAAAAAAAGAATAGTATTTCTCATCTCTCACGATAGATTGCATTGGTATCACCAGATAAACTGATTAAACCACAATTCACTGTTCATTTGACAAAACACAACTCAACCACATCCTAAGTCCAATATCTATTATCTATTGAAAAGCCTAACTCCAATGTCCGGTTAAATTTCCCTTTTACGTTTTTGAAACCATGCTAAGTTTCAAAAACGTAAGGGTAAAAAATGTTCCTAACTGTAAATTTTACGGTTATTCAATGGACAGACTGATGCCGGTTATTTTACCGTAATTTCAGAATAAAAATTCCAGCAGTGTAGTGACAATCAGGGTGGAACTCTTAAAATAATGGGGCAAATGTGAGACACATTGAAAAATCTACTGATTTTCAAAATAATAAAATGAGAGTTTGTGCTCCTTTTGTAAGAAATATAAACAACGATTTATATTTATAAAAAAGCATTCAAAATATAAAAACACGAAATTAAAAAGAAATTTATCAAGAAACACGATACCAAGGTTATTACAAGCTGGTATGCAGTTCTAAACATGACATACTTATATCCCATCGCTTATTCATCAGTCCTGCAGAAAATATTTTATGAGTTAATCAGTCCTACATTACGAACCGTTAATTGAAAATTATATAATATGCTTTTAATTACAAATTTGGTACTTGCTCGGAAATGTTACCCTTTTGAGCATTTATTGCAACTGATTTTTAAAAAAAAATTTTTTTGCATAATTACTGATTATTTTAAGTGATTGGAAAATATAAAATATGTATAAAACTACTTTCGTCTCATTCATTAATGTTGTTAACTTGAAAAATGAATAAATAATAACATATTTTCGTTACCACAATATATTAATAACACAAGCCTGCGAAATTGAGCTTTTTGCAAAATACAAAAGAGGTTATTGTTGATTTATATGTTATTTGATGTGCTGATTTCGAAAATGACCTTCATTTTTCCCAATCACATCAGGATTTTTTAAAAAATCGATATTAATGTTTTTACTAAAATCCTATTTGGAAAGGAATTCTCTCAAACAATTTTGCATGTACTATCCGGTAACTGTTCTCTTCATTCATTTTGATCTATGTGAAATTTAATCTTGTGAAAGAAAAGTGATTTTTGAGCTATCAGCTAATTTTTTATAGGTTAAAATGAATAAAAAATGCTGTTACCAGACCGCAGAAGTCACCTCTGCAATAAAACAATAAGTTCCTTGCTTTCAAACTTTTTACATCAGTTTCTAGAAGGAAATCACTAACATACCGTTTTAATTTGTTTTTATTGAGATAACTTACGTAAAATTGACGATTAACCAAGAATAACAAATATTGTGTATGTGTATATGAAAGTTTGAAACAAAAAACAAAACAAACAAAAATCAAAACAAGCAAAAAACAAAAGAGAAAAGTTTCTATTTAAGTACATACTCGTTTTCCTCTGAAACTTATTTTTGATGATCTTCTTTTATGCCTAATCTCAGGTTTATCCCGAGCTATCATCCAACAGTAGTCAGCGAGCATGTTCTTGTCCCATCTTCCTTGATATTTACGCTCCATATCTTTGATATCTTGATGGAACCTTTCCCCTTGCTCTTCGCTGACTGCTCCTAAATTTTCAGGGAAAAAGTCCACATGTGAGTGAAGGAAATGCATTTTTACACTCATGGAGCAACCCAGCGTTTTAAATTTGTCCAGCATTTTCGTTACGATTTCCTTATAATCAGGATCCTTGTAGTTACCCAGAAATTTATTGNTTGCATGTACTATCCGGTAACTGTTCTCTTCATTCATTTTGATCTATGTAAAATTTAATCTTGTGAAAGAAAATTGATTTTTTAGCTATCAACTAATTTTTTCTAGGTCAAAATGAACAAAAAATACTGTTACCAAACCGCAGAAGTCACCTCTGGTCAAGAGAAAAACAATAAGTTCCTTGTGTTCAAACTTTTTACATCAGTTTCTAGAAGAAAATCACCAACCTACCATTTTAATTTGTTTTTATTGAGATAACTTACGTAAAATTGACGATTAACCAAGAATAACAAATATTGTGTATGTGTATATGAAAGTTTGAAACAAAAAACAAAACAAACAAAGCAAGCAAAAAACAAAAGAGAAAATTTTCTATTTAAGTATGTACTCGTTTTCCTCTGAAACTTATTTTTGATGATCTTCTTTTATGCTTAATCTCAGGTTCATCCCGAGCTATCATCCAAAAGTAGTCAGCGAACTTGTTCTTGTCCCATCTTCCTTGATATTTACGCTCCATATCTCTGATATCTTGATGGAACCTTTCCCCTTGTTCTTCGCTGACTGCTCCTAAATTTTCAGGGGAAAGTCCACGTGAGTGAAGGAAATGCATTTTTACACTCATGGAGCAACCCAACGTTTTAAATTTGTCCAGCATTTTCATTACAATTTCCTTATAATCAGGATCCTTGTAATAACCCAGAAATTTATTGACGACATCTTTGAAAGCAACCTAAGCTTCTTTTTCCGTTTCTGTCATGTTAGTCTCAAATTCTTTATCCTTCATGAGTTTGCAGATATCAACGAATATCCTTGGATCAACAAATATTCCTTCTTTCAACTTAGCTTGGGATAAACCAGGAAACTTTTTGCACAGGTATTAGAAACAATTACCATCTTTTGGAACAACCTTGACAAACACCTAACTCTTGCTTCATTACACCTAATTTTATATGTAGCGGAGGTAACAGTACTTTTTTCGGATCAACTAAGCTGTTTCGGATAACGTTCTTGGTGCCTGGGTCAAAGTTTTGCCTTTTCGGCCATTCTTTTTTGACCCAATGTTGAGTCTTGTCACGGCTGTTCCAGTCACAAATGAAACATGAGTGCTTTATAAACCTCCCTTGTTGACCAAGAAGCATGGATATAATTTTCAAATCACCGCAAATGGTTCAACTGTGGTTGATATATTTTATTTTGTTCGGGACGAGAGTCAGGTTTTCGTAGCATTCTTTTAAATATACTGAGTGTCCAACTGGTACTGATGCATACTGTCTCCTATGATAAAGAAGAACAGCTTTGAGGCTTCCTTCAGATGAATCTATAAACAGCCTCCACTTATCTTTATTGTAGATGACATTAAATTTGCTCATCCAGGAACATCAGAACAATAGACCAAGTTCTCCGCTTCGTCAAAGTACTTAATAAATTCCTTACACGTATTTAATAAATTCCAATTCCTGTACCAATAAAATGATGTTCCTTTGGCCAATAAGTTTTTTTCTTTCAGTCTGGAGCCTAACAATTCAGCTGCCTCTTTCAAAAGGCCAAGATCTCTAGTCAGATCATTAAGCTCAACCTGAGAGGAGGGCTGAGGTAAACCCGCTAGAGATGGTTTATATTCGATATCGGAGCCTTGAACTTCTGGATGTTCCGAGTCTGAAAACTCTGAAGAGATTATTGGTAATTCAGCTGGAGGCAAAGGCACATCAGGTCCATGAGGAATGGGGCGTATGGCCGATGGAATGCTATCAGGATAAGATATTAGTCTTTGATTTTTCTGGTTATACCCACGAACATGGCAGGAACAAAAATAACAATCATCAAAGTGGTTTTGTGGCTCCCTCCACGTCATAGGAATTCCAAATCGTAAAGCAGTTTTCTTTCTTTGATGCCATAAGAGTAGATCATTGAGACACTGCACACAAACTTTATGCAAACTTTAAAGGTGCCCAAGATTTGTCCTGATCTCCGAGCATGCCAAAATATGCGAGATAAAGTTGTCTTACATAGTCTATAATGCTCCTCAAGCGATTTTTAACCGCACTATATTCGCCGCATGTATAACAAAAGTCCTCTGGGAAATTTTTAAAATGTTTTGAACTCAAAGCCATGTTTCATGAAACGCACAGAAAAAAGCAAACTTTAAAATGACTCCCTATAACGCTTGCTAGTGTTTCTGAGAGGTCAGCGGACCTAGATAAGGATACTCGCGACGTTATTGGTAGAGAAAGATTGTTACAGAGAGAGGGACGGTGACAGGAAGTAGTGATAGAGGGGTACTTTTGTAGATTTGATCAAAGTAGAATGCTGGTCAGTCAAGAAGGAAAGAAATTTAAAAACGAAAACTTTTTTATGGTAAATGTTCATAAAAATTCCAGTAAAATTGAATTTTTCTAAAAAACGTGACGTGATGGACATTTTTCATTATTATTTTCCATTTCAGCACCAAAAAATACATTAAGTTCTGCTGTCAGACCTCTTGTATTTTTTTTCATCGCAGGCCTGTGTAATTATAAGTATTCATCAATATAAAAGTTTCATATGAAGAAAAAACAATTTATTTGATGTTACCCTTTAAGAGAATAATTCGAATGTGCGTTATTGGTTACTGGAGGGGAGGGCAGCTGGATTTGCCAATCATTTCTCCGCAACTTTTGGCAGAATTGTGTTACAATTCATATGACAACACTCTTGATATTAATTAAAATGTGATTTGCCTTTTAGTTGCCTCCTTAGCTTATTTTTTCTACCCTTTTCACCTTTAAAAATGTTTATTGTCCCTTTTTTAAGTAACCGATATAAAGCTCTAAAGCAGGGGTGACACATGATTGTGGGGCTACTCTGAGCGTTAAGAATGTTTAAGAGAACTTTAAGAATGTTTAAGAGAACGTTAAGAATGTTTAAGAGAACGTTAAGAATGTTACTTTGCAACGCTAATAATGTTTATTGCTCTTTAAGTAACCGATATAAAGCTCGAAACCAGGGGTGACACATGATTGTGGGGCTACTCTGGAAGTTAAGAATGTTCAGAAGAACGTTAAGAATGTTACTTTACAACGTTAAAAATTTTTATTGTCCCTTTTTTAAGTAGTCGATATAAAGCTCAAAATCAGGGGAGACGCATGATTGTGGGGCTACTCTGGACGTTAAGAATGCTACTTCGTAACGTTAATACTTATTGCCCCTTTTTTAAGCAACCGATATAAAGCTCAAAAGCAGGGGTGACACATGATTGTGGGTCTACTCTGGACGTTAAGAATGTTTAGAAGAACGTTAAGAATGTTACTTCGCAACGTTAATAATGTTTATTGTCCCTTTTTTAAATAACCGATATAAAACTCAAAAGCAGGGTAACACATGATTGTGGGGCTACTCTGGACGATAAGAATGTTTAGAAGAACGTTAAGAATGTTACTTTGCAACGTTAATAATGTTTATTGTCCCTTTTTTAATCGACCGATATAAAGCTCTAAAGCAGGGGTGACACATGATTGATGGGCTACTTTGGACGTTAAGAATGTTTAGAAGAACGTTAAGAATGCTACTTTGCAACGTTAATAATGTAATTGTCTCTTTTTTAAGTAACCGATGTAAAGCTCAAAAGCAGGGGTGACACATGATTGATGAGCTACTTTGGACGTTAAGAATGTTTAGAAGAACGTTAAGAATGCTACTTTGCAACGTTAATAATGTAATTGTCCCTTTTTTAAGTAACCGATATAAAGCTCAAAAGCAGGGGTGACACATGAGTATGGGGCTACTCTGGGCGTGTTTAATGATTAGTGATATTAAAGGGGGTTAATAATGAACTCATCTTATAGGGATATTTATTTAGGTTAATTAACAAAGCATTTAATGTATTTACAACTTCGATAATTTTTTATAAATTAAATTTTATTATTCCATGTACATTTAAAATTTGGAAGACAAAAATTAAATGTTTAACAGATTTTAAGATTTGTTAAGCCCCAATTCAACTTATTAATTAACCAATAAGTTAATTAACCAATACCAATTAATTAATTGTNTTAGAAGAACGTTAAGAATGTTACTTCGCAACGTTAATAATGTTTATTGTCCCTTTTTTAAGTAACCGATATAAAACTCAAAAGCAGGGTAACACATGATTGATGGGCTACTTTGGACGTTAAGAATGCATAGAAGAACGCTAAGAATGTTACTTTGCAACGTTAATAATGCTTATTGTCCCTTTTTTAATCGACCGATATAAAGCTCTAAAGCAGGGGTGACACATGATTGATGGGCTACTCTGGGCGTGTTTAATGATTAGTGATATTAAGGAGGGTTAATAATGAACTCATCTTATAGGGATATTTATTTAGGTTAATTAATAAAGCATTTAATGTATTTACAACTTCGATAATTTTTATAAATTAAATTTTATTATTCCATGTACATTTAAAATTTGGAAGACAAAAATTAAATGTTTAACAGATTTTAAGATTTGTTAAGCCCCAATTCAACTTATTAATTAACCAATAAGTTAATTAACCAATACCAATTAATTAATTGTATACATTTTTATACCCGTTTTAAAATATAAACTTTTGAAATTCCATTATTGCCCATGCCTTTCATTGTTATTTCATATTGATTTGTAAATTACTTTGTAAAATAAAAACCAAATTTGACTTAATGAAATTGTATGATTTTCTACTACAAAAGTATTAAAATTGCACTGCTAATATACCAACTTGTCATTGAAACAGTTAATTGAATTATAGTTCAATTGTTGTATAAATTAATATTCATTAGGTCTTAACATTAATTAGGTCGAAACATTAATTAAAAGAAGCATTATTAAGATGATTTATCCAAGATTGAATTTTCAGAATCGACATCAACGCCTTGACGTTGAACAAGCGAAGACGACACTTTTCAAAAAAACGATTACCGTAAAATTAATTATAGGGATGAGAGAAAAAAGTAAAAAAAAAAAATTTCAACTGAACATCGTTTCAGTTCTGAATAAAGCAACTTCCTCAGTGTCATCAGTGCAACAGCGTGCTTGTGTTCTTCCGCATAGAACACGTGGAGAAAAAAATTCTGGTAAAATTGCCGTGCAGTATGGTCGTGATATTTTTTGATTAAAAAAAAAAAAAAAACTAATTCTAGTTAATAAAACCAAAATATACGGTATTTAAACCATTCATCTGTTAATTTTTTTTCATACGGTAACAGTTTACAGAAATTTTCATTTTCAAAATTATAGTTCGTATTACCACACATTTAGTATAAACACAAAACTGAATAGTAAATTTTACCGCATTAATGGTTTTTATGCCATGCTCTAAGGTATCATGATGAAATTACCATATTTCAATCACATTTATCAAATTTTAACACACTTTGTAAAACAACACTTTGTTGTTAATTTTAGCGAAATTATTATCAAATCACTTAGGTAAATACATGTTTTTTGGTATTCCCATTAACCCAAACACATGGTAAATTTTACGATATTCTGGTAGTTTTGACCATACTTTTTCTCCCACTGCTTCAATCTTTTAAAATTAATTCATGACTTTTAAATGATTAGTTCTTAGCAAATTAGTTCTTGGCAGTCTTGAAATTAGAAAGGAAAGAAAAATAAAATCAAATTTTTATAATAATTTTGCCGGTAATGATTAAATCTCTTGTTGATGAAAAATAATGTTCTTAGGCATATTCGTTCCTTATTTATTTACATTAAAATAGATTTGTCTCGAATTTACTTAGTTATTGCGTAACATAGTCTCCTTCTCAGTTTCAAAAGTGTAGGGTCGATTATAAATAACTAGCTTTCAAGGAAACGTTCTCCATAAAGTAGGTTAAAATTTTAATCTTTTAAAAACCTTTCAAACATTTACATTTGAGATGCTTGTATTTTTTTCTAGCTACTGACTTTTCGCTTCATAAAAATTCATTTTTTAAAGAAGTTTTTATAGCTTTTATTTACTTACTTATCCTCTTCGCACCGTCTTTGGCCAGGCAACGCGCTTCATCCTATCCAGTTAACCCTGCTCTACTAAGATCTTTCTTAATGCATCTTTGCCATGCTAGTCTCAGTCTCCCTCTTTTTCTCTTTCCTTCAGGTGCGCATGAGCTTGCAATATTTGCAACATTGTTTCTATCTGTTCTTAGTATATGGCAGAACCATCTCCATCATCGTTTTAAAGCTTTTATTTTTGGATGCAGTTCTAAATATATTTTTGGTTTTCACATGATGCATCGGTGTTCTCAAATTCATGAAAGTATTTCTTCAAGTTCAATTTTTTAAATATTATTTATTTATTTTGTAAAATTCAAAAATGAGGTTAAAAAGAGAAATTTATAAATTCTTATTGATCAGTTTTTTTTTGTTGTTTTTTTTGAAGAATTCCTTTTCTTTAAATTTTTTGTTTAATTATTTTGCTGTTTAAGTTAAAAAAGAATATAAAAGCAAATACTTACACTGTACGGCTTTTGAACGACAAATAAAAATATAATATTTGATACTGTAAAACGGTTCCCTGTACCTACTTTAACGGTATCCTCACTTTGGCACTGTTTGTCTACGGTAAGAACTCCCCCCGCCACAAATTCTGAGGCCGTCTGCTGCTATGGAAACAAGAATATACCCATTTCAGGGAGGGTAATTTCTCTTCACTTTAGGGCTAAAACAATGGACCGAAGAAAATTGTTCCCTTTTTCTCGCCGACCCGATCTAAAACCTGACCCCACACCTCTACTTGAAGTAGTTAACCTGGTTACCATAGTCACCGACACGCGGTCCAGACGAATGGCTAGGGAAGTTCTTACTTTAGACAAACTATAGTATTGCTCTAACGTCTGAGTTCTATAAATGGGACTCTTCTGCTGAGCACCATGGATTGAAACAAAAATGGTAAATAATCACAATATTTAAAATTTCTGCTTTTTTTTTCTTTATTTAGTTTAAGGACTAAAATAGTATTTTTGCCATTTTTAAGAAAAAAAATCTCACATTTTGACATGTATTTATTTAAAATTCGTGTTTCTAAGTTTCAACTTATTTATAAAACGATCGAAAGTTAAAAAATAAAAATAAACTCTATTTAAATAAATAAATATTTTGTTTTCATAAAAAATTCACTAGAGCAGTGAAATTAATTTCTTAATTTTACTGCTATACAGAAATATATTTTCATAAAGGAGCTAAAATGTTCTCGAAATTTTCGACAAAAATTCAATATTACCTACGTATTATAATTTATTTCGAGGAAAAGTTTTCCAGTTTGAGTTACTATCTTACGTCTATAAAGTTGAGAAAAATTATTAGCAGAAATTTTTTTTCTTTCAAAATTACGAAAATCAAGGAAATTTGAAAAAAGAAAAAAATTGATTTCCTCATACCATGCAATCTTAAAGAATGGTATTAGCTTGATTTTGTTAATGTAATTCTTAGGCAACATTTTTAAATACGTTAGTAATTGAAAATTCAAATAAATATTTAAAAATACTTTCCTAAGAATGTCCAGATGGTGATGAAAATAAGTCTCAGGAAATAAGTTGGAGGAAGTAACTTTTGTAAACAATATTTTTAAATACGTTAGAAAGGCGATTTTAATTCAAAATACTTACCAAAGAATGTCCAGATTGTGTTGAAAATGAGTCTCAGGAAATATGTTGAAGGAAGTGCTGTTTTAGTGTAACTTTTAGACAATATATTTAAATATTAATTTTAAATAAATATTTAAAAATACTTACCTAAGAATGTCCAAATTGTGTTGAAAACGAGTCTCAGGAAATAAGTTGGAGGAAGTGAATCTCACTTACATGTCTAAGTGCAGAAACCACTTCTCCACCTCCTTCCCGCTACTCTATCATCCATTTTTTAATACAATAACAATGTTCAAACAATGATAAAAACAATTTAAATTAATTTATAAGAAACAACATTCTATGTAACTACTAATTGTAATCTGGGTAGGGATCATGCACAATGGCAGAAAAATGACAATTCCTAGCCACACAGTAGCACTGAATTATCGGACGCACTAGAAAATGAAGAAATTGTCGATATGCAATGGCCTGCGTACTCCCCGGACCTGAATCCTATAAATCTTGTCTAGGATGCCCTCGGTAGGCTTGTTTCGCAAAGAACACGTCTTCCCCGATCTGTGTAGTGCCTTGAGAGATGAGTGGGACAATATTCCCCAAGGACACCCCGATAGTTAAGTGTAGAGCATAAATAACAAATGAAAAGTAATCATGCATCGTACTGAGATGCTCATACCTGTTTCATTCTGGCAAGAACATCCATTTTTGATGGCGGTTTGGAAATCGTCTAAGAAGCATATTTTATATTTAACTTTTTCATTTTTCAATGCGATATTATTTGTACCATTTTGCTTTATGTACAATAATATGTACTTTAATATGCATTTCACTAATTATATACTTAGTTTAATTTCTTCAATCAATATCGATTATTAATTATTCCGAAAAAAGTAACTGTTCCTTAGGAATATGTATATATATATATATATATATATATACAGGGTGGGTCTGAACAAGACTGCAAAGCTTCTAGGTAGTCTATTGAGAATTGCATGAGAACTCATGACTGGAAATGCCAACGTAGGCCGCTTAGGACGCTTCACTATTATGAATTTTTCCTTCGTGTGTCTATGTATAGGTATTTTTATTTAAAATTGTCCTAATTTCATGTTTTCTAACTATTAATATTGAAAATGGCGTTTAAATTGGTTCGGTAATAGATTTTTAAAAATAATTTAAAGATTTGGTGACTAATTTGACAAGCTAGCCAAATCATATAATTAGAAATAAAAATTCTAATACTGTACTTATTTAAATGCCTTTTCTTAACAATAATTTTGAGAAAACATGAAATCAATATAATTCAAAAAAATAAAAGTGCCTGCTCAAAGACGCATATAGAAACAGCTCATAATAGGGTATCACCCCTAGCGGCGTACGGTGACGTTTCCAGTTAGGGGTACCTATAGAATTCTTAATCCTTATGGTGTTTTTTACCTGTACATAAACAAGGAGATACTTGCGGAAGCCCATGAATAAAAATTCAGCTCCGCTGGCGAGTTACACTAGGAATACCTTCCTTGTTAGTTTATTATTAGAGAAAAAATACATTGTATAGATTGTATAATACATTGCTATGAAATATGTTTTGAAATTTTATGATATATTCACCTCTGAGGAACTGTTTCAACTATTTGTCATGTTGATATTTCTTGAAGCTAACATGGATGATAGTTTGTGTATGAATCAGCTGGAAGAGATAGATCTGGCACGAAGTGCTATTAAATGTCAAGATCTATAATTCCAACGGATACATAGCACAAATCTTTTTCTAAAAGAATACTTTTTATATACTTAGAAAGTATATCTCCTTTTGATTCTGTATCATTTGTACACTTTTATGATCTGGAAGAAAAAGTTTCATAATCAGTTTAGTTATATTATTCAAACTGGACAAGTAAGTTATTAGTGGTTTATAGAATTACAATACATGCAATTTTTTAGAACTCTATGACATCATGTAATATTATGACAGGTATTTAAGATTTTGGAAAACTAAAAGTTGTTACGAAGCTCAACAGGTAATCGAAGAATTTGGAGAAATATAGTTATAAACCACACCTGTCCCAAAGACGTCACTTGTTGCTTATTGATATTGTTTTGAGTTAGGTACCTTATAAGTTTCCACTAGATGATAACATAATACGCCAATCATCTTTATTGCTTACATATTATTATTACCATCGCTTAACAGCAGACCCAATTTTGGGTTCTACGACTACTAATGTTCCACTCCGTAGCCTTGCAATTTTGAAATAATCCAGAAGACAAGGAAACTCCTTGATCAATACCCCCAGAGGTATGATTTGTTATGGGAATATGGAGGATTTTTCCACTCAACAGATTTTATGTGCATCGGTCGCCATTTACTGCACGAGGCGTCTTCGGCTGGCGGGGATCGAACCCACGATGTACTTGGGCCCAGTGCCCTACCAACCAAGCTATCCCGGCCCTATTGCTTATGTAGAAATCATGGCATTTTTCGTTCACTTTTTTTCTTCTTTCAAATTGTTCACTTTCTTGGAAAAAAAGTGGCATATTATTATAATGTGCCTTGGATCATGGGTTAGAGTCCTCTTGCCATCAGAACTACCGCTGGAGGTTTTCGTGGTTTTCCTTTCTATGTTACACGGGGTTAGTTCCTCGCTACGTTTCTACCGTTGGAGGTTTTCGTGGTTTTCCTCTCTATGTTACGCGGGGTTAGTTTCCTCGCTATGTTACTATCAGGGTTAGTTCCTTCAGAAAGTCCTCCAC
This sequence comes from Parasteatoda tepidariorum, assembly GCF_043381705.1. Classification (NCBI taxonomy): domain Eukaryota; kingdom Metazoa; phylum Arthropoda; class Arachnida; order Araneae; family Theridiidae; genus Parasteatoda; species Parasteatoda tepidariorum. Next base: position 49,130,936 of record NC_092215.1, on the reverse strand, counting down.
GAAGGAAAAATTTCTCCCTACACTTGATCCAAGAGTTCCCTAGTCTTTTAGATTGGGTTCAAAATTACAAAGCTAGGGAGTTGAACATTGGTAGTCGTAAACCTAAAAAATTGGGTCGGCTGTTCAACGACGTTATAAAATAAAACAAAATGAAATTAAAATTATTATTTAACTTCATATTTGAGTAAAATCTGACAAACGTATCACATAACAATTGCAAAAGGTAAATCTTTATGATCTAGCTTTTCACTTTTTATAGAGGCGTAATGCTAAAAAAAGATAAAGAAGTAATATCAATTAAAATCTAAAATAAACAAATAAAATAAAATCTTTTTTTTCTGAAATTCATTTGATAATCATGTAATTGATAATCGAGATCAATACTTAAATTTATTTGATGATCAAACTTTAAAGATAAATTTCAATTAATGTTTCTCACAGTCCATTTAATTGAATCTGCTTTTTATTTGTGAGTGATAATTGATTTTTAATACTTTTTAAGTTATTAAAATACCAGTTAATGCAAGTTTGAAAATGTAAGAAACTGAATATTAAATAGTATAAGACCATCTAAAAATTCAGTTTTAAATTAATTTAGCTTTCATAAATAAAATTTAGATTTCATTTTTTGTAACGAAACGACATGTTTTAAACTGGTACAAATTTTAGAATTTAAACATTTGTGTGACTTTCCTGTTCAAGAGGTAAAAATAACTTCTATTAATTAAACAAATCAAGATCAATACTTAAATATCTTGTTTCTAAGCCTCAAATTAAACTTTAAAAAAAATTAAGAACATAACGATATTTTTTTCAAATAACTGTCAAGATGCTAATTTCAAATCTAACTTTTCAAAACTAACTATAATCTTCCTTTTCTCTTTACTTATTCTAAAATCTCAAGCGTTTTGAATAAGAAAAATGTTTCAAGATTTTCAGATTAGGAACTATTGAACTTTCTGTTTTGACTATACTTTTTAAAATTGAAGACTACTGTTAAAACAACATTATAGAACAATACATTCAGTTGAGAAAATTTACTTGGGATAAATAAGAATATTTTAAATAGTTAAATAAATATATTTTTGGAATTTCTAAGTAAAGAATCATACTACATTCACAAAGAGTTAAAGTAGAAGACTAAGACTAAATGTTAAATGCAAAACATATAAAGATAAAATTAAGCGTAAAATTAAACTTATGCTCAACCTAGAATACAATATTCTTGATGGCTATATGAAAATAATTTCGGAATTTCCATAATGCACACTAGAGCTTAGTACTATGTCACAATATTATTATAATATATATAGAAATGTAAATGTATATATATTGAGGATTTTAAAATTTCAGCTAAGCAAATATGACCAAGTGAATTAATTTTTAAGAAAACTAATATTTGATATCTTTTAGCGAAGTTTCTAGATTTATCTCTTAATATTAATGAAGGTAGGAAAATTACATTTAAACTTTTTGACAAAAAAAGGGATTTTAACTTAATAATTTAAAAGAGTATTGATTTTAATTCCATTTCAGCCAATTAGACTTTTTCCAATATTACTATCCACCAGATTCTTAGGATTTACAGGATTTATTCCAATTACAAAGAGTTTTTAAAAGATATGAATTAATTTGAAACAGATTTAAATAATAACCATTTTCCTTAGTCACTCCTACAATTTCATTCTAATAAGATTTTAAGCAGCTTAATAAAATTTTAAACAACCAATTTTAAACACTAATTTATTTTTTCTGATCATAAGATTAGCTCTGATTTAATTTTAAAGTAGGAACTAATTATGGTAAGATATTCCTTAAGCCACTGGACGGAATACTTTAAAAGTTTACGAAGTATATAAAATCTCGACATCTGCCGCCAAAGATGAAACTTGCCGATTCTTCGGGATGAGTCAAAAATATAAAACGGAATTAATTAAGTGTACGAAAAAGATGGGAAAGGAAAAAGGCGAAGGGGACATATGTAGATAGGTACATAATTTACGTAGCACTAGAGATGCACAATGGGCTCTTGGCGACGGTCTGGGAAGCATCCCTGAGGATGATCCAGAGACATGCCATCGCAATTTTGGTCCTCTGCAGAGGGGATGTCTAGAAGGGGACATAGTGAGATCGGAAATAGTCTCAAAAGTCAAGGAAACCAAACCAAAGGTGTTGTAGATAAAAAAAACTCCCAATTGGAGTAGTCTGCATAATTATGTTATTTTATAACCGTCGTTGAACAGTCGACCCAATTTTATGGGTTTACGACTACTAATGTTCAACTTCGTAGCCTTGCAATTTTGAACCCAATCCAGAAGACAAGAGAACTCCAGGATCGAATATTGGGAGAAATTTGCCATCGTGGAGAACTTTTTGATGAATCAAACCCGTATTTGCGTTACATGGAGAGAAAGACCACAAGAACCTCCCACGGTTAGTCTGACGGCAAGGGGACTCTATCCCATGATCCGTCTACCGCTGAGGATATTTCACGTCAGCACTGTGGTCTGTGCAAGCCGGATGCGGAATTCGTATCGACTGGGATTCGAGCCCGGTTAGCCTCATTGGAAGGCGAACGCTCTATCCCCTAATCCATAATAAACGTAATACAGTAAGTAAAATCAGATCAGATGGAATAAACATGAATAGAAAAAACTGAAAACTATATACAAGGATTAGCATAAGTATAGAAAATGAATAGTGGTAAAGCGAAGTGAAATGCGTAAAGTAAAATCGATAAGCTATATACAAAAAAATAAATAAATAAATCTATTAGCAACTATATACGAAAATTAGGACGATACGTAACAGTGAAAGGCTGATTACATAATCAGAGGTGATGAGGGGGACCTCTCCCCCGCAGCTTCAAGGAAGGGTTGCTCCCCTGACAATAATAAAAATAAGAAAGTAGTATGCACAAGTTGAGAAATAGTGGTTGTTGCTGGAATAAAGCTTAGACAGACAGGTGTCGTGTAATAAGTATGAATGGGGCTCTGACGTTTAAGCGGCTACTCCCTGTAATGCATGTAGATTTAACTGTTATAAAAGAATGCATGAATGAAGTATAAAGTCTGTAAACGACTTTCTAACTTTGCATGTAGGCTCTGATTTATAAACAGCCAACCTATATAAAGAAGGAAAACCAATAAAAGGGTTTATTCCTATTTTACGTTTGTATGCTAAGCTCTACAAATATTACCCATTTGAATGCTTTCTCTTTTTTATATTTTTATAATTTAAAAAATTCTTTTATTGTTGTCATTTACTTCTCTACCTGATATGGTTTTTGATATTAAAATTCTCCAATTATTATAACTATTATTAAAGTGTTTTTTCATTGTAGGCAGCACTGAAATGTAATTTACTTTATATATTTTTTACCAATTATTTTTTAAGAAAGATACAAAAAAAAGAGAGAGAAAAACGAAGGAAATTGAGAAAAATAACAAAATTAATAAGTTTTATTGTTTTATTTACTGCTCATAAGCTGCAGGTACATAGGACTCATAAAATAAGTTTAAAATATAGAGTAATACATGGAAAATAATATAATAAACATTAATGAAAAAAGAAGAAGAAAATATTTGTTAAAAATATAATTAAAAAAAATTTATTAAAAAAAATATTAAAAAGCCAGAAAACAAAACAACAATGAAAAGAAGCAATCTCATCACCAGCTCACACGACCAAATCCGCAAAAAGGAGTGCTCTCCAATACAGTGTCAATACAACCAAAGCAAAACGCATAAATACAACAGTGTGAGGAGCACCAAAAAAACGAAAATAGAACACACCAAGTAAAAAATGTATGAAATAAAGCATATCAAACAAAAACAGAAAATAAAATTTAAGAAAATACAGAAGAAAAAAAAACACAAAATGTTATCTATAAAGCTAGCAGCGAATTCAAATGAACTTTCACGTTTCGAAATCCCTCACGAACGATCCAAAATGTTTCCGCTACAAGTACGCCAGACCAAAAACATGAAAACCGAAGCGCAAATAGAGGTCAGAAGCGTAAATAGAGGGATTTTTTAATGGCGCGTTCTCACTGCAGTACTGAAGCACGTTAGATTTGTTGGTTACCTTGGATTTGTCCGAAAATGATTGTCTGCAAGGTAATTATATTATATTGAATAATTCAAAGTTTATAATTAATAAAGTTGATATGTAATTGTACAATTGTAATGACATGAGAAAATTAATATTTATTAAAAAAAATAATGAACATGATTTGCTCGGTTTGCACAGATTTTTATCCACTGATTTCCTCGAATCGGATTTTCACAATTTAAAAACATAAATTTTGTTAACAAAGAAGTTTTTAGTAATAATAACATATAATTAACTCAATAATTTTACGCAGAGCTTAATTGCGTTAGTTGGGTATCCATTGTTTCCTTCAATCAAATTTTGAAAAAGTTTGTCTATTTGTTTTGTGGATAAATAAGCATTGCTACATATTCTATTTATTATCATTTAATTTGAGATGGTATGAAATGGTATTTAAATAAATGTTTTTTTAGAAATATTAGAATTCCAAGTAATTAGTTTATTTATATTAAAATTAAAATCATTTCTTTTATCGCCTGAAACAACAATGCAGATATTTTCTTTTTAATTAATACCTAAATCCAAAAAATTAAAATTAATATAATCATTATGAAGCAAGATTAATTTCTCTGGGTAAATATAATTTACAATCTTGAAAATTAAAGATAATTGAATCATCAATAAGTCTGAAAACAAACTTAATCATAAGAGTATAATTTTTTTCATAATAGTGTAGAAATAAGCTAGCTAATAGAAATGAAAAATTAGATCCTTGTGGTATTCCATCAATTTGAATAAAAATATGTTTTCCACTGTAAAGATAATAATTAAAAAGACAATTATTAACTAGAATTTCCCAATAATCAAAATGGCAATTAAGGATATTTTTAAAATCATAGTAGTAACTCAAAAGAAAATCTTTTAGTTTAGAAAGGGGAACGTTTTTGAAGAGATTCTGGAAATCAAAAGTCGAAATAGAATTAGTTTTAATTTGTTTAATAAATTCTAAAATCGGCTGATTATTAATGATAATCCAAGACAAATTTTTTTTAATAATATTGATAATAATTTTATTTAAATAGTTAGAAAATATGGTGCTAGGTTTAGTTAGGTTTGAGTCAGGAAATTGTATATTGCTAGTTTTAATTTTTAACNAGTCGAAATAGAATTAGTTTTAATTTGTTTAATAAATTCTAAAATCGGCTGATTATTAATGATAATCCAAGACAAATTTTTTTTAATAATATTGATAATAATTTTATTTAAATAGTTAGAAAATATGGTGCTAGGTTTAGTTAGGTAAGTATTAGATTCACATGTAGAGTTCTAAATTTAATGGGAACTTTATGAAATTTTCGACTGATAATTAAGTAAGGAAATTGTATATTGCTAGTTTTAATTTTTAACCTCTTATATAAAGCTAAAAAAAATTTTATGATAATATTATTATTTAAATTACTAAGCTTAAAATTTTTACTATATTTTAACTCCTTATTTAAAAGTTCAGCACAGAATTTTTTTACAGAAGATTGCTGACCTATCGTTAGCTTTGTCTATGGGGGAAATTAAGTAATAACAAAATTTCCTTGTTGTTACTTAAGTAATCGTATCAGATCTCATGCTCTGACAAATTTTGTGGAAATGCGAAATTCTTTGAAATATGTTTTTGTTGTGTTGACAGTTGCTTATGATTTTTGTGCTGTTGCTACTTGTCTAACAACAAAATTTACACTAAACCATTAAAATCAAACTTCTAATTTTATATATTTAGCTTGAAGACGTTTTCAAGGATAAAAACAATAATATTTTCTTCATTTATGAAATTTATTAAAACTATGTAATGAATGTAATATTTCAACATTTCTTGTTTATGTTTTTTTCTTTTAAATAGAGACAATTACAAGATGTCATCTAATTATATTTTAATGCATCTTTCAAGCTAAGATAATTAACACTTTTCTTTTTGTTCATGATTTTAAATATAAATGTTAGCAAGCTTTAAGAATTAAAAATATTTATTTTCTGAGAAAAAAAAATACACACTGAGAAAGTATGGTTACCGTGTTTTTGGCTCTATGGCAGCACCATAATCATGGTAATTTTGACTTAAATGCTTTATTAATGATTTTGGTAAAATGAACAATAAAATATTGTTTCATAAGCTGTGTTAAAATGCGGTAACTATATAACGATACCATAGAGCATGGTATAAAAACCATTTCTTCGCTTAAAATTATTCTTCAGATTGTTTTATAATTGTTGCTAAATGTAATAAAAGAACTGCAATTTTGAAAACCAGCATTTAATGTAAACCGTTATCACCCAAGATTGTTTTCATAAATTTCAAATCGGTGAAAGTCAATTATTTTCTTCAGAATCCTTTATTACATAAATTGGTGCATTCTAATTTTAAATAGGAAAAGTTGTTAATAGTTTATCTTATGTTGATGTATTGTAGAGACATCATTTTATTAATTCCACAACAGCTTAGAACATTATTGTAAAAAAGGTAGCAAAAATGAACTATAATGCTACAGGATGACTCAAAATTATCTTTTCAGTTTTGACACGTAATAGCACTCAACAAATATGAGATCCTTGCTTGCAAGCAACGAGTAACACTTTTTGCAAAAAGGAATCCATGGTTTTTGATGTTTGTTTTGGTGGTTTGCCTTCTTTATCGGAGTTCAGGAAATGAGCTTGCAAGTAGTCGCTCAAAGCGTTTTAGTATAAACTAAAGGAATAACAACATATATTACAGGATTGATTAAACTCTTGTTCACGAAAGAACACGCCCTAAGGATACACTGATACAAAAGGTGCCTTTTTTAATATAAAATGAAAAGTAGAAAGGCATTTAACCTCTAATAAATGTATGAATCAAAGTTTACCACGTTTAAATAGTGCGCAAATTAAAAACGGACCACCCTGGATAACTTTTCAGCTAATGATAGGATCTTCTCGTTCTAGGACTCGATCTTAAAGGTTCAAAGACTTAGTAAAGACTTACTAAAGTTCTTAAGACTTCAAATATGCAAATTAATTTTTGCAGACGATATTTTAAGTTACGAATAACAACGTACTTTTTCTTAATAAACATAGCCCTTTTTCAACGAATTCATTTTTCGGACCCCCAAATTATAGGGGGAAATCCAAAGTGGGAAATATGGTCCACATAGTTTGGTCAGGAGTGCGATTTAAAGTTTGAACCTCTTTGTTAATTTTCCTTTTTGCGTCTTGCGCCATATCTCCTGAACTTTTTAAGCAAATTGAAAAATTTTTGACCTCAATTCTAAAATTCGTTTATCGAAAGATTATTCCATGCAAAATATAACTTTTTGTACATATTTATTATTTCATTTAATAAGAGTCGAAAAACTTTCGAATTGTAATTTTTTACGTAATTTTAAATGTCAACATATAATCGACCAGGGTTAGTTTCTGAGTTTGACGTTTTTTTAAAAGAACGGGATCAAAAGTTACTGAATCTCTTTTTAAGCTGGAACATTGAGTCTTTTATTAAGGAATCTTTTGTCAAAGGAGGCGTTAGAACATGTGTATAAACATATGTTAGCAAAATATGTTACATATGTTCATATTCTGTTGTTTACGTGTATAAACAACATAAAGTTATATTATTTCGTTTATTTATATTGTATTTATTTTATTTATTTATATCGTATTTATCACGCCAAAAATGAAATTTTCATTGACCCAATAAAGTCCAAAGTTACTTTAAGCACAATTTAATAAAAAGAATATTTCCGTCAATTGAGTTTCGTTTCATTGCAGTTTTTTTCTTCATGTTCATACTTTTCTTATGAGTTTTAGAAAACAACATTTTAAACATATAATGTTTCATAGTATATAGTTAGAAAGGGTAATAATTAGTTCAGCTTTTTTTGTTGTAACACAATTCTTTAATGACACATTCCCTTGAAAAACAACCCTGGTTTTACAAATAATGATTCCATTAGAACCATTTCAGATCAACAAATTTATTTTATTCAAAAACAATAACAATTTTTAAATAAATTATTGAGAACATATTTTCCAATTTGAGGATCAGAAATCCCCAAAAAAGTTTATCCATTTTAGTGCATGATTGCGTCACGTAATTCATATGTACCCCTACATGATCAACGTAATTAAAGTGTGTCATTTCATCCCTTAAATTGCATTTCAGTATAAAAAATACGATAGCTGGATCAAAAGTTATTAAGGGCTTTATTTCGGAGTGAAAATTAAATAACTATTTTAAAATGTTATTTTCTGTATAAACACTGTGCTAAAAGCGTTATATGATATTTTTAATATTCAATTCGATGTTAAAAAGCAACAGCTGAGTGATAATTTTTACTATTTCGTAACATAAATAAAAAACGCAAAGAACAATATTTTTCTAAGCACTGGGGACCTTTTCGGCGTTTCTAGATCAAAGTTCAACAAAAACCACAAAAAATTAACTTTTTAATAATTTATTAAAAAGTGCATTAAAATTAAGAATGTGTGTTAAATTTGATACAAATGCATTAAAATATAGGCAAGTGGAGCAGATGGTGTTCTTAGTGTGGTACTAAATTGTATGAGACAACTTATGAAAAAATTTCGATTTGAATATCGTTAAAATTTCGAGAGTCTTTAACAAGAAATTGTAGACCAATATTTTAGAAAAAATAAAAAAAATTAAAATGTTTATTAATTAATGCTTAGCTTGAAGCGAAAAATAGATTAAAAGACAGGATGCGAATATTAAAGTGCAAGAAAGAGCGTTTAGCTCAGAATATATATATATA
>NC_092215.1:49073445-49121924 GCF_043381705.1 Parasteatoda tepidariorum | reverse complement strand
CTTTTGAAACTGCAAACAAATGACTAAAATGATAAGGTTAAATTAAAGCACTTTAAATGTATTAATTGCTTTCTCAGGTCTATTTTTTCAGATCTATCTTAATTTATTATTTGCGTAAAAGTATCGATTCCTTTGTGAAAAATTTCTTATATATATTTCCAATTGAAAATTATCACCTTTTTCTGATTAAATGTTTTATTTGAGGAAAAACGATTTAATAAAATCTCCTCCATCTGATAAAGCAAACAAGTGAGGCAATTTTTTTTAACTGTATAAAGTTCTTCTTTAACTCATTTCTCAAATCTATTATAGTTCATTATTAGCGTAACAATATGTATTTCATTGTGAAGAATTTTTATTATGCATTTGGAATAAAAGAATTAATTTTTTTTCCTAATTACGCATCTGAAATGCTGAATTTAGCGATAAAGGTAATTTTTGCAATGTACTGCAATAAAAATACCTTATATAAAATTTTCTTACATTTGAATTGGAAACTGAATGCAATATGCCTTAGTATATAGTGAGCACACAAGCCTTTATATATATAGCATAGTAAAGAATGGTAAACTGTCTTAGCAAGTAAATTTAAAAAAAAACAAAAACAAAACAATAGATTTTACACTTTCAAGAACAATAATAATAAAAAAAAAGAAGTTGAAAAGTAAAATATTTACAAGAATCTATTTGTTATTGAAAATGAATAAAATAATAAGGTTAAAGTAAAGTGCTGAAAAAGAATTTAAAACGAAAACCGCTTATAAAAAATGCAAGAGCGGTGTGAAGATAGAAGTGAATAAGAAAGAAATTTTTAACTAGAATAGAACCATCATTTTCCTACTCAATCAACGTAATAGGGTTGCACGTTGTAGCAAGAGGTGACGCATAGATCGATTGGGTTACCATATTCTCAATTTTGCTGTTTTCAGAGAGCTTATTCTCGACCGCGCCAAGCGGTGCCGAAACCGTGAGCATTTCCGTGAGTGCGCACGGGACGACCAAGCAATATGCGGTCCAAAGGCACAAAGCCCCGAGTCACGCAAGACAAAATGCACCACGAGTAGCGCCGAAAAGCAAAGGCCAGACAAGCCCCGAGCTAAAGTCATAGGGCGGAGCCGTCGTCGAGCCGGCTGCAGACCACAGACTAGCCGGGCCGACAGCCGTAAGACAGTCACCACATCCTGGCCAAGCAATCTTCGTCTGGAAGGCTTACAAACATCTTTATTTAACTAGCAAACGAAGAATACAAAATTTAGATTGATAGACAGACTAAAGTTAAGAGGCGAGTTGCAATACATCAATTAATTCTGCTTATAAAAATTTTTTTCCTCAAGGACAAAAAATTGCTCGGTGAAAAATTATTTTATTTTCACCTAATTATAAATCTTTCAAAGGGCGTATTTCGTTAATTTTCATACAATTAAAAGTAATATTAAACACATTTCATGAAAGAAACATTGAGTAAAATATAAGTTCGAAGATTATGGAAGATGAAAACTTTGAGGCTAATAAATATTTATTAATAATAGTTGGAGTATGGCAATTCTCAAAAGGTGAGAACAACAAAATTACATATTTTTTTTTTAGAATTCTACTGATACCTGTGTTACATGCACTAAATGTTCACAATTTATGCACAAAAAAAAATTATTAAAAAAATAACACTATGATGATTGTTTTTGAACTGAATGTTAAGGAATAAATTTATGGGAAAGCTATCGGTGTTGTGCTATTTCATTCAATGAAATTGAAACTATTACTTGCGTAAGAGAATTTTAATGCAAAAATATTTTGTAAAAACATAAAGAAAATGATTTAAAATATTTTAACATTTATTTAAAGGATGGATTAATAAATAAAAACTACTTGATTGATCTATTTTCTTTTAAAAAATAAAAGCGTTGCTCAGGTCTTTATATTTTGACATGCATTTAAACACTACATTACTTTTTCAAGAAATCTTTTAAACAATAAAATACCTGGTGCTGCTGTTTCTTAAGGATTTAATTGTCTGATTCCAACTCTCTTTTTTTCTCGTTTTAATTTTAAAATCTGGAAGCAAAAGTTTTTTGGTGAAAGATTGGCTCTAAAAAGCATGAATGTACGAAATTAATCCGAATGATTAAAAAAAAATATGAAAAAAGTATTGATAGAAAACTTTTGAAATAGTTCATATTGTTACTAGGCAGAGTTTTTTGCTGCGAATTAAATTCAAACTTAGTCGCACTGAGTTCTGTTCCCATTAAGATATTTTCATTATAATTTTATACCTCTTCATCCAACAGAATTCATTCTTATTATATAATTATTCAGTAAAATTTTTCCTGAGATGTTGCATTTTAGAATAAAATCTACTATACATAATAGGAATAACATACATTATTGCACAGTAGGAATTACATTCTTATTATGATTTGTTCTTCAGATTATAAAACCGTTTTTTAACAACATCCTGCTGTAAAAAAAAAGCCCCACCTTATGCAATTAAGTTAAATGTTTTTCTACTAGAGTAAAATCGAAAATTATTTTTGGAATTTGCTTTGTTTATGTTTTATTAATAGCTAAATTAAAATACTTAATTACTTATGAAGTCTCATTTTTTTAAAAAATAATCGAAAAAATGCAATTGAAAAAAAACTTCCATATACTGCTTATTGTTATTAATTATCTAAGATTGAAACTATGTTTCCTCTAAAATTATCATAATTTAGCATTAACAAATGTTATAGTTTCTATAAAGCACGTAGTGAAAAACAACATTTATTTACAGAAATAAAATAAAAAAATCAGAAAATCGAAAAATACATTCGTATTATGATTTGTTCTTCAGATTTTAAAATAATAAAAATATTAAACCATATTCATAAATGTTTTATTAGTTGTAAATTTCAAATATTTAGACGCATATCATATTTAAGGCTTATTTGTTTAAAATAATCAAGAAATTCAATTAAATAAATCATTTAAAAACTGCTTATTCTAAACAATCATCCGAGATTTGAAGCTAGGTTTTCTCTAAAATTGTCATACAAATTTACTGTTATTTTTTCCTAAAGGCATTTTGTTAAATACAATAAATTTCATAAAAATTTATTCTCTGAAATAAAATAATAAGAAAAACCCAGAGTTTAATCAAAAATTACATTCCTATGCTGATTTGTTTCTCGCATATTAAGCAATAAAAATACTAAAATATTATGTTTCATTAGTTGTAAATTTCAAATATTTAGTTATTTATTTATCATTTTGAAATAATTAAAAAAAATTAAGCTTTTATAAACTGCATATCGTTTATAAACTGCAAAAGTCGTTTATAAACTGCATATTGTAAGAAATCATGTAAGGCTTGAAGTTAAGATTCAAATATGTTGTATTTTTCATTAGAAATTTGAACTTCATATTGTAAGTAATCATGTAAGACTTTAAGCTAAGATTCAAATACGTTGTATTTTTCAATAAAAGTTTTACAAAATACAATATGTTTCTATAATAAATGTATTTCTTAAAATAAAAATAAAAATTAAACCGATAATTACATCCCTATACTGGTTTATTCTTACATTTTTAAGCAATAAAATTGCTAAACCATCGCATAAATGAATTATATATGTATATACATATTAGAAGGTCATAAGAAACGAAAGTTCGAATTTCTTTGACGTTTCTCTCTGAAAGGTGCCACTTGCTATAAAATTAGCATTTTTAAAGTTTCAGCTCAAAAAAATAACATTTAAACACGGAACGTTGCTGAAAAAATTGTACGGTTTCCACTATGAAATCCAAGCGTTGCATAAACACGGCTGTAGATAAAGCTTTTATAATTAAATTGTCAATAGAACAGGACAGAATGTCCGAAAAAAATTGATGATTGAAAGAAAGAGGGTGTACAACTATCAGGAAATGGTTTAACTAAAAGGTTTTCAAAACAAAATAGGCATAAAGTATCAAATTGAAACATATTTATGAAAAAACTCAGATATGACAATTATTAATACAAACATAAGACCATAAACTATATTAAAAATATTATATTACCTTACCGTCTTTAAATTAAACTTGAAATTCAAGCAATCTAAACTTTTGTTGAAAAATGTATTTTTTTTAAAATATCCTTGCTTTGTTTTTTATTTAATTTAAAAAGAGATATTTACTGTATAAAGCATAGAATTGAAAAAGTGACCAAATTTTTACAGTAAAACTGCATCGTATGAGCAATGTGTATAAAAAAGAAAATTATAAATTGACTTTAGAGAGTCTATACTATTTGAGTATATTTCTTACGGTATTTGCCCACAGATGTTTTCCTTTACTCGTTGAAACTAGATAAACGTAATGTGAAAAGAGATATTGTATCATTTTAATCATTTTTTTCCTTCCGATTTTTTTTAATTAATATTCCGACATGTATCTCCTTAAACAATCATGATGAAACTCTTAAATTTCATTTTCCCGCTTTTAGCTAATAATTTCATGAAATTCAAAGTTATACTTTTTTTTCTTTTGATAATATTCTTGAAGATATTAGCCAGAAAGAAAATATTTGCATATTATAGGAAAAACAAGAAGGCACTAACATTAATGTAACCCCTCCTCAAAAGTTGCATCTACAGAAATTATTATTAATGCCCTTTATCTTCATATGGAAACCGTGAATAAAATTATTTTTTGAAAGAGAAAGGGATTATTAATAACTCGCAATAATTTATTTGATTTATATCAATTTCATTTGATTTTTTTAGTCATACTAAATCCTTGCGCTAGAGTTTATGAAAGATACATTTACGAAAGAGATAATACATCAGAAAAATCAATTTAATTTGAATTTATTCACTTCTTTTAGTACTATTAATATTAATAAAATATTAGAGATTGACAAAAAAGTCAATCATCAATATTTTGTACCGATATAGTAACAAAATCTTTGTATCTATTTCACTTCAGCGGTAGTTAACACATTTTGGTCTGAAATAACTAATTAGCATATTTAAGTTAACCCTCGAATCATTAAGAATATCAAAATGCGATCATTAAATCAAAGTTATTCAAAGTGTTTCGTTTTTTTTTCCTTTTTTTTTTCTTGCACTGTACATGTGAACTTGTGAGTCAAATGCTCCCATAATATAATGTAAATTTGTTAATATAAACCTTAATATTTTATGTAGAAAATACTTCGTCTCAAAATATAATTTTAATTTAAATTTTTAATTTCAGCAGAATTTTTGAAAGAGCTATTTGAAAATAAGAAGGAAAGGATAATTTCCAAGATAATTAGTAAAAATTGCATAATTACCAATATGTTAGTAAATTTTTTGTTAACAGCGAGAAACATCGATTCCTTCTTAACATATTTTACATTTTTTTCTTTGATATATATTTAAAACAGTTCTGGGAAAAACTATAGTAATAGTATATAGTAAGATATATATTTCAAAATATAGTTAGATATATAGTAAATATATAGTAAGATATATATTTAAAAATATAGTGAGATATATAGTAAGTATATAGTAAGATANAAAATTGCATAATTACCAATATGTTAGTAAATTTTTTGTTAACAGCGAGAAACATCGATTCCTTCTTAACATATTTTACATTTTTTTCTTTGATATATATTTAAAACAGTTCTGGGAAAAACTATAGTAATAGTATATAGTAAGATATATATTTCAAAATATAGTTAGATACATAGTAAATATATAGTAAGATATATATTTAAAAATATAGTAAGATATATATTAAAAAATTTTCTTAGAAAAATGGTAAGACTTTTTTTTCTCTACCTTCAAAAATTTGCTAATAGTGGGATTGATAACTTCTTAATTCATCTGATTTATCTAAATGATTATATATTATTGTAATTTTCGCTACAAGTATAGGTTTTTTTTTTGTACAGATAATTTTATAAACGTATTAGTCTGGGTAGAGAATATCTAATCTTCCCCAAAAAATTAACTTGATAGAAATAATAGTTTGATATTTTATTTTAACTACGACAAATTTAGTTTTTTTTTTTTTTTTTTCGTTTTTGTATTTTATACGAGATTATTTCAATGGTTATTTTAAAAGATAGTATTTACTTCATAAACATTTTATTACATGTGGATTAGTGAAGGCTGTATTAACGACGATTCAGCAATAAATAGCAGTGAATTTGCTTATTAGCGAGTCATTGAAAAGCATCTCAGTGAATGGTAGAATCAGAAAAGGGGTTAATGAATGCATAAAATTTTTTATAAACCTTTAAATGGTGTTACGGTAGGCAACGACAGCAATTTTTCATTTTTATAATAATTTTAAACAAATTGGTGTTTATTGAATAGGAAATGCCATTTAAATATTATTTAAACATTTAAACATATTCAATTATAAAAGAAATAGTAAGATAAGATACATATCTCCAAATAATCTTAGAATGTCCATTCATAGAAACAACTTAAAAGATATTTTTTCAAACTTGTGGATAAGTTCAAGAATTTTGTTAACAATCTCACTATCTGTAACAAGTGGCGAACGTTCTTTTAGCAAATTAAAAGCTATAAAAATCTATTTAAGGTTTATAATGGCACAAGAGAAATTAAATTCTTTGACTATAATACTGAAACCGCACAACAATTGACTTTGACAAGTCTTTAAAACTAAAGCACGAAAAAAATACAGTTTAATGTTCATGCTTATATATTTGAATGTCATAAAAGATATCGCTCATTAAAAATATTATTTAATGTGGATATTTATTCTCGAATACTGGAGGTGATATTTTCATCTTTCTTTTTTTACCTTGAAATCGTTAATTGCGATTCGTTTTCTTCATAATTTTCTAAAATCAGCATTTTGGTTTAATATAGATTTTATAATTTTCGGATAGAAAGCGTAACAATTCTAGGGGGAAAGTAAGTTTTTAATCCAGATTCCAAAATAGAGCCGTATCACCCTTTCTTCCACTGGTTTCCATATTTCTGCAATTATATTATAACGGGGTAAATTTTTCCTTTAAGTGACTACTTCAACTAAAACCTCTCATATTTTGCTTCAGATAAAATAATAATTTTCTTAGTTTTATCCCAAAGAATCTTAATTTTGTCTTAAGTTTAATTTCAATAAGAACTGCAGGATAAAAAGAAAAGAAAGTGTCTTATAAAACTGATGTGTTTTAAGATAATTTATGGTTTATTGCTCTTAAATTTTAGATGGCATAAAGGTAAAGTAAAAGAGTTACCTGAAAAAATATGAAGTTATTGCTCAATCCAAGTAATCGAAGCCATTTCCTTTGTTCTTAATTCAATATATAAGGTCCATCTAGCTAGCAACGAAGGTAGTAAGATTATTTATATGGAACTGATAAAGTCTTGGAAACCTGATTGCAACAAGTCAAAGTACTGCGCATTTAGTGGTAAGCAAATATTGGTGATAACGCTCTTCAACAAAAAGACGCTATGTGTGGCGGCAACTTTGTTGGACAGTGTCACTCTTTGTAACCTTAACATGAAATATCTTTAAATTAGGTTTTGCTACAAAAAAAATTCTTCGTGTTATCACCTTAGATTCTTTTTGAGGTTGAAAGGTACGCTTTCTGTTTTGATAAGATTAGAAAGTTAAATCATTTTCTCTGAATAATCTTAAGATATTCCGTTCAAAATAAAATTAACGGATTCAAATTTAAAGGTGTCAAGATGACGTTGCAAACATGCTTTAGCCATTGCGTGATTTTTTTCAAAAGACGGAATTAGTAAATAAAACCAGTTTCACAAACATTGGCTGTAGCTAAAATATAACATAATCAGTGCTTGGGTTAACTTTTGGAGTTATTTTATACTTATAATTTTGAATAGTTTTGAATTTTTGTTACGGATATGAAGTTGAGTTGTATTTCTTGTAATACAAAATTAGTAATAAAATGAAAGCGAGTTATGATCTTTTATTTACAAATTTAAAATTGTGTGAAATTAAGAATTAATAATTGAAAATAGCTTCAAGAATATTGGTGGTAGATAAAATATCCGAAATAATCTTTCAGCAATTTTGTAGAGTTTAAATGTTTCATCAATTCTCAGTTTTTTGCTTAAAAATAAACTGAGCGAAGAATTAAGAAAAAGAGTTTACGTATTCAGAAATAAAGATTATATTTAATTCTTGAGATTCATTTCATCCTTTATTGCCAAGAGAAAAGAATCCTTTAGATCTATTTTCTCCATATAATTCTTGAGAAAGGAGATCATTTCCTGCTTGTCTCCATCCTTAAGAGTTCGTTCTTGAGAAAGAGAGAAAAATAACAACTTAACAAATCTGCTTGAAAAATTTGTTTAGTCTATTAGTCTTTTTTCAAGATAATACACCAAACAGAGAATTATATTTTGTTTGATTTTTAAAGGAATTTCATTTTATTTAGTCAATGTGACTTCAAAAAAGCATTTTCCATCATTTAGTCGGTTAATTTTTGCTTTCACGTCAGAAAATGGTCATAAGTTATATAAACTTTATTTGATGACAATTTTCCTAAAAACTCAAGCAATGTTTGAATTTTTTTTTTCATTTAGTACAGCGTCCCTGACAAGCGGGGAATCAGTATTGCAATATTTGTTCAGACACGAAAGCAAGTTAAGTAAAACAGGATAAAACATCATGTTTTTTAAAATCATTTTAAAGTATTGAATCCATAAAAAACCGTTTTTCAATTTACTTAAGCCAATTCAAGAACATATCTTTTTGAGTGTTACTTTATAAAATATTTATGACAAAATGAAAAAACATCTTGAATAACGTCTGAAGCTCTTTTTCTGCCGAATCCTCAAAACATCGGAGTCATTTTATGGCATTGAATCATTAAAAAGCCGTTTTTCAATTTACTTAAGCCAATTCAATAACGTTTCTTTTTTAGTGTTACTTGATAAAATATTTATGACAAAATAAAAAAACATGTTGAATAAAGTCTGAAGTCCTTTTTCTGACGAATCTTCAAAACATCGGTGTCATTTCAAAGTATTGAATCCATAAAAAAAAGTTTTTTAATTTACTTAAGCCAATTCAAGAACATTTCTTTTCTAGTGTAACTTCATAAAATATTTATGACAAAATAAAAAAACATCTTGAATAACGTCTGAANATCATTTCCTGCTTGTCTCCATCCTTAAGAGTTCGTTCTTGAGAAAGAGAGAAAAATAACAACTTAACAAATCCTGCTTGAAAAATTTGTTTAGTCTATTAGTCTTTTTTCAAGATAATACACCAAACAGAGAATTATATTTTGTTTGATTTTTAAAGGAATTTCATTTTATTTAGTCAATGTGACTTCAAAAAAGCATTTTCCATCATTTAGTCGGTTAATTTTTGCTTTCACGTCAGAAAATGGTCATAAGTTATATAAACTTTATTTGATGACAATTTTCCTAAAAACTCAAGCAATGTTTGAATTTTTTTTTTCATTTAGTACAGCGTCCCTGACAAGCGGGGAATCAGTATTGCAATATTTGTTCAGACACGAAAGCAAGTTAAGTAAAACAGGATAAAAAATCATGTTTTTTAAAATCATTTTAAAGTATTGAATCCATAAAAAACCGTTTTTCAATTTACTTAAGCCAATTCAAGAACATATCTTTTTGAGTGTTACTTTATAAAATATTTATGACAAAATGAAAAAACATCTTGAATAACGTCTGAAGCTCTTTTTCTGCCGAATCCTCAAAACATCGGAGTCATTTTGAAGTATTGAATCCTTAGAAAACCGTTTTTCAATTTACATAAGCCAATTCAAGAACATTTCTTTTTGAGTGTTACTTGATAAAATAATTATGACGAAGTAAGAAACATGTTAGTTAATTACCTCTAATGCCTTTTTTTTACGAATCCTCAAAATATAGGAGTTATTTTTCTTTCGCAACAAAACTATTTGCACACAAATATATATAAAAAAAATTTTATATTTATTTATTATTTTTATTACTTAATTTAATGCCGAATATTTTTTATTTATTTATATAGTATATAAACACCATTTTGAACGTAATTTTAAAGATTTGATTCGAAAGATTCGAACGAAATTTTCATTACTTAATTTTAAAGGAAAAATCTGAAACTTAAAGTAAACAGGTCTAATTGTTCCTGAAAATTCAAAATTTGTTTTCTCTAAAACTTTATTACTCAGAAACGATTCGGTGGATTTCATTAAAATTTTGGAATTCGTCCTTTAAAATTTCATAGTTGAAAATACTGTAAAAATTGTCTACTTATAATTCAAAATTTTCTCCGACATAATCAAACGAAATACTAGATAATTATAAAGATAACTTTTTTTTTTACATGGAATCATCTTTTGATAAACGAGTAAGGAAGATATGACCGGGTACCTCGGTTGTATTGAAATTATTTCTATTTTTCAGCGAATAATTACACTTTATTCAAAAAGAAGATACCGTATAGATTCACGATGTCTGTGCCTTATTGTCTCATCTTTTTTCGTTTATAAACTATGTTTATTCTACATTTATAAAAATTGTTTTTAGTCCAGCCTATTATATGCTTACTAAAGAATTCATTAAGATTCATTTCGATAACATCTGCTCTGGGAAGGGGGAAACCAGGTACGACACGTCTTTGCCCCTCTCCTTGATTTGTATCTATGCTGGGCCCATGGAGGGTCGTGCATTGCTGCAGTGCATCGAAAGAAGAAGGAAACTGCATCACGTATAAATTACGTGTATAATATTCTCTAAATTGTCATGTAAAATCAAAAAGTCTGCTACTTTTTCTATGAAATTCTATTATTTCTAAATTTCCTTTTCTAAGTTAACATGTGCACCTGATCTTATCCCACAAATAATTCAAGATAGAAATCATTTGTAGAAAAGTAGAACATCCATGACTTTTCAGGACACAACTAAACAATAAATATCTTGACAATAAACAGCTAAACAATAAATATCTTGGCAACTAAACAATAAATATCTTGATCGGGTAATTTTGCGGTAAATATATTTGTTAAATCTATGACATATCAGATTTTTTGTTGAACGTTTTATATCTCTATATTCGCCGCCGCTGTTTAATACCTCCTAGGAAAGAGAAGGCCTCAGCACGGGTTACTATAAACAAGGAATTTGATTCTTTAGTAGTCTAAACGTAATGACATCTTTCGTATTAACCACCACTGCGCAGCTTAGTTGCCCGAACGTAGTGACATCTTTCTTATTTTTTCATCCACAGCGCAGTTTAATGTTCGTTGCGTCGGGCTACTAAATTGATACGTGCTGAGGCCTTCTTTCTTATAGGAGGTGTTGCGCTGTTCTGAATGTTAAACTTCACATTACATTTTGTTTTGATGTGGAAAAACAATAAAACTTAAAATTTAAAATGGTTGTGTAGAAAGTGGAAAGGGAGTACGACGGAAAAAAAATTAACATTTTTTTAAAAGTTCAAAAATTAATAAATGTTAAAATTGCAGTAAAAAGTAACATACGGCCCTTTCCATAGGTCCCAGAAATCCAACTACAAAGCTGAAATTTTACTTGTTGTGATCAAAATGCAGTGAAACCTCACGGGAGCGACGACTATTTGTTCCACAGTAAAGTGGTCGTGCTTAAGGGTTACCTCCATTGACTTCATAAAGTGCTCGATTGGTGAAAGATCTGGTGAACTTGCAGGCCAAAGCAACATGTCAGCATTCTGTAGAGCAAATTGGTTTACAACAACAGTATGAGGACTTGATTTTTCGCAAACGATTTTAATTTTAGTTAGTGTCATTTTCTTGGTACGAAAATGTCATTTGTAGTGGTGGCGTTATGAAAACCGGATCGATAAATAATATTTAGAGCCAATAAAAATTGTCTCTACTAATATAATTATGTGTGAAAACAAATTAACCGATTATGAATGATCGAACGATTTCTTACAAATATAAAATTATGCTTTTTGTTTAAGTTTTCATTTAATTTTATATCATAAAAATGAGTTAGCTTTAAAAGATGAAAAGAGGTTTGTTTGAGATGCTTAGTTTTTTTATTTTATTATTTATTTTTTTTTATTTTAAATTTTTTTCTTCTAATTTTACTTTCTATTCTAAAAATAAATCATTGATAGCATTGTGTTTAGTGCGCTCTGACAACATAAGGTAGTAGATCTCTTTCAGAGATCGTTAAAAAGAGTTCTCTAAATAAGAGCCTCACACAAGTATTTAATCTACTTATTTATTTTGTTAATGTTTTTTATTTTGATTTATTTATTTATTTTTATTTATTTTATTTCGCCTTTTCTTACTATATTAGAATAATTTTGTTAGAAACGTATGATAGCATGTTACATCTAACATACACTTAGTTGAATTTTTATAATTTTCATCCAATTGGAACTGATTTCGCTTGAGATCTCTTTCAGAGATCGTTAAAAAGAGTTCTCTAAATAAGAGCCTCACACAAGTATTTAATCTACTTATTTATTTTGTTAATTTTTTTTATTTTGATTTATTTATTTATTTTTATTTATTTTATTTCGCTTTTTCTTACTATATTAGAATAATTTTGTTAGAAACATTTGATAGCATGTTACATCTAACATACACTTAGTTGAATTTTTATAATTTTCATCCAATTGGAACTGATTTCGCTTGAGATCTCTTTCAGAGATCGTTAAAAAGGGTTCTCTAAATAAGAGCCTCACACAAGTATTTAATCTACTTATTTATTTTGTTAATGTTTTTTATTTTGATTTATTTATTTATTTTTATTTATTTTATTTCGCTTTTTCTTACTATATTAGAATAATTTTGTTAGAAACGTTTGATTGCATGTTACATCTAACATACACTCAGTTAAATTTTTATAATTTTCATCCAATTGGAACTGATTTCGCTTGAAAGTATAGGTTTCATTTTTTTCGAAAATAAACCTAATTGTCTATATATTTATTTGATTTCAACTGGCGAGCAATCTTCTACCATGGGAATCATATTTAAGTTGTAATCTTGAATCAAAATCATACTTTCAGAGAATACCCATATAGGTCTGGAATTATTTATAGGTAATTGTAAGAAAAATTAATTTAAATTAATAAACTCAAATTTGAAACTACAGGTGTTGTCAACATTGCCAATTTGCTTGCTTTCGTATGCCTGTTAAGGCAGAGGGGTGCGATTGTTCTTGTTCTCCAGTGGCGCCACCTATGGCCAAGAATTCGACTTCTGCCACAACCATTACGTCACTCCCGTTTATAGGGCGTGACCCATTCATATATCCATTTATTCATCCACTGATCGTAATTTTGACCTGAAATCAGAGAACGATCTATCTCCAATCCAGTACCCCCCAGAGGTATTTATTTATTATGGGAACATAGAGGACTTTGCGACTCGACAGATTTAACGCGCATCAGTCACCATTTTACTATACGGGGAGTCTTCGGCCGGCAGGGTTTGAACCCACGAACTCTCGGACATGGGCCTAGCGTCCCAACGACCAGGCTATCCTTGCCTGGTTTACCAATTTAAAGATATGATTTAAATCAGGAGGAAAATGCTATACTAATAAATCTTTTATAGGGTTATTATTTGAAATGGTTATTTTTAATTTACTTTCGTTTCTTTAAATTTTGTAAATAGCGTCCGATTACTTGATATTATCTGGCGGGCACAGTATCAATTTCTGATAATTTTTTTTACTCGGCAATTACATCGATGAAAAAAAATCCCAACACCAAGAAAAAATTATTATAGAGTAATGAAATTCCGGCAATGCTTTCGCCTGAGTAACATATTTAATTGATTAAAATTTCAAAATCACAGGATAATGCAATGAAGAGAAAAACCATTTCAAATGTGAAATCCTGGTACTTAAATAACCGGTGTAACAACCAGAATTTTGAAAGCAAGCATGCAAAGGGGCATGCATTGTGTCTTACAGATGCAGCATGCCATTTCGTGGGATAGAGTTCTATGCCTGTTGCACTTATTCAGTCAGTACGGGGATAGTCAATGCTTGACACTGAATATATTCTTCAATAAGTGCTTGATTGGTGAAAGATCTGGCGATCTAGCAGGCCAAGGCAACATGTCGAGATTCCTTAGAGCAAGTTGGGTTACAACAGCAGCATGAGGGCGAGCATTATCCTGTTGTAAAATACCCCCTCGAATGCTGCTCATGAGTTGCTACAAAACAGGTTGAATCACCAGGTTTGCAGTTAAGCCCTATTGGAAAAAATTCCAGGTATAAAAAAAATTATACCGGCTTATGAAATACCGGATCCGGTGCTTCATAAGCCGGTATAAACTTTATTACAGTATGATATCGGACCCAGTATCATCCCGAAACTGGTTTTTTTATAAACCGGTATTAAATTGATTCCAGTATGATACCGGACCCAGTATCACCACCCCATGGAATAATCACGAGAGTGTTCCTGCTGTCATAGGAAATTGCTCCCTAAACCATAACTCCAGGTATAGGTCCACCCAGATAGCGAAATAAGATTTATTTTCACTCAGCAAAAACCTTTTAATGTAATCCTAAAAAGGTTTGCTACGCGGTTTACATGTAAACCTTCTAACCTTAAAACGAGATTCGTGACAATCTGCTCTATTCTACGCACATTACCCTAATCCAAAACCTTGGAATACAACCTTCTATATAAAAACCATAAGTCGAGGTTGACTTTGGGTTTTCAAGTGTGAAAAAAAATTCTTCAATAAAGCTAATCTCAAGGTGAAAATAATTTTAAATCTAGGTCCTTATAAGGTTTCTTTTCAGCTAAAATCCACCTTGTCATAAAAATTGAATGGACAATGCAATTTGATCCATCGCTAGTGTGACGCCAACTAAAACGGACCTAAGTGACCATTTTACTTTAAAAAATAATTTTTAATCCTTTCAGGATTAAAGGTTTGAAACTGCATTATTTTTGCTTTATTGAAAAAAGGTTTCTTGTACAAACATTTTCGTGACAATAAAAAGAGAATTTCGACACAAGGTTGACGTAAGGTTACATGCTTTCTGGGCTAATGTGTCAAGGTCTGGGCACTCACCAGTCCTCCTTCTAACCAATAAACTGCTATCACCAAGGCAAAATCGACTTTCATCAGAAAACACAATACTCCAGAGAGCTCTAACTAGACACCACTCACGTCGTAAGGGCAGTGGTTTGGAGCGAGTGGAATGCAAACTACAGGGCGTCTCGGTCGGATGTACTTGAAGTAGTCGATTTAAAACAGTTCGTTGTATCACTGCAGTGCCAACTGCAAGTCGAATTTCTGATGCAGACGCAGTATGGTGTGCCACAGCCACACACGGTGGTCTTCCCTTTGAGTACTCTGCCAAGAATCCAAGCTGTTCAATGATGTCTGGGGTGGCTGTTCATAATAAAATGATATAAAGTCATGCGCCGTGAGCTGTGGTGGCTCAGGGGATAGAACGTTCGCCTTCCAATGAGATGAACCGGGTTCGAATCTCAGCTATGGCTGGTCGATATGAATTATACACCCAGCTTGCACCGACCACAGTGCTGACGCAAAATATCCTCAGTGGTAGACGGATCATGGGTTAGAATCCCCTTACCGTCAGGCAAACCGTGGAATGTGGTTTTCCTCTCCATGTAACGCAAATGCGAGTTAGTTCCAACAAAAAGTCCTCCACGAAGGCAAATTTATCCCAGTACTTGATCC
This sequence comes from Parasteatoda tepidariorum, assembly GCF_043381705.1. Lineage (NCBI taxonomy): Eukaryota > Metazoa > Arthropoda > Arachnida > Araneae > Theridiidae > Parasteatoda > Parasteatoda tepidariorum. The sequence continues at coordinate 49,106,284 of NC_092215.1, read as the reverse complement.
AGGAGTTCCCTTGTCTTCTGGATTGAGTTCAAAAGTTACGTAGTTGAACATTCGTAGTCGTACACCCAAAAAATTGGGTCGGTTGTTCAACGACGGTTATAAAATAAAATCATGCACAGTGAATACATTTCTCCCCAGTCTTTCTGCAATATTCAGGAGAGAAAATCCATTTTCTCGCAACCTTATTACACAGCCACGTTCAAAGTCAGTGAACTGTTGATAATGACTTCTTCGTCTTCTTAAAGGTATTCTTGACTAACAACTGCAGTATGTCAAAATTTAACGGAAGAATAACACTTACGAACTGTAGAACACGTATTTAAAGCAACCCTGATTAACATATTCACAGTTTCGCTACTAGCGCCAAACTTATGCGCCAAGCGCGAAATTTGAAAAGATATCGTCGTTTAGTTGTATAAACAAGCCTACTAAATTTAGTTTATGTTGCACAACTTCTTCCTGGTGTTGGAATTTTTTTTTCTGTCAGTGTATTTGATTTACTGAAAAATTGTCTAAAGATATTGATAAAATGTTGTAAAAATATACAAATTTGACCGCATAAAAGAAGACAAAGATAATGTGATATCATTAATTACAAGAAAATGTTTTGATAAGGAAAAAAATGTTATGTAGCCATCCTATTTTAGGGTTGTAATAAGAAATTTTTATTTCGTATTACCTTGTTAAGTTCGTTTAATTTTGTTATTGAAATCTGATTATTTTGACAGATAATTCTAGAATTTTCCATAACATTTTACAACACGGAAACATGAAAAAAATCAACAAATAAAACAAACGAGTATAAACTGAATATAAAAAATGTCCTTACATAAAATATAAAATTAAGTACAGATTAATTAATAATAATTTTCTAAACATATTATACATATTACTCAATGTCCCTAGAAATTTTCAATACTTTTTTACGAATTTCGGCAACACATATATAGTATTTTTGTATAGCTGACAAAAAAAAACTTTCTAGCACAAAACAGATAATTAAAAACACACTTTGTTATAAATAAATTTATTTTATTTTCAAATTGATTAAATAAAAACAGTCTCAACTAAATTGCTTTTGACATGTGAAAAAGTAGAATATACAGAGTAAATTTTTTTAAAACCAATAACACTAAAAACAATTTACTGAGAGATGAATAGAAATAACAGAATCAATAAGTATATGTAACCTATACAATTATTTTTCTATATCACAGTTGAACTCATTCAGCCATTACCACTAACATTACAATGCAGCATGAAGTAGTGCTGTTGTAGCTGAAGCCGAACCTAAAACAAAGAAAAAATTATTAGAAAATGGAAGAAAAAAATTCAGTTCAAAAAATGCATTTTGTTAGATAAACTCAATTGACATTACGACCTTCGACTTACGAGAAATTGACTTACAAGTTACGACCTTCATAACTTCAACATTTTGAGAAAATGAAACAATATACATTTCGGTGACAGAAACATTTAAAACTCTCTTTCTTCAAAAAGTAAATGCTGCAACTGCTGACAGATATTAAAAGGAATTGACGAAATGGCTAGTGGTCAGTTTATGGTTGAAGGAGCGACTAATTCTATACTCAAGAACGTGCCTTGCTTTATGAGACAATAACTACAAAGAATTAAAGGAAAAAGTACGAAGGCCCGAATTTCGAGTCTGGTTATCCGTCGATTTTTTGTATGCGTGAATAATCAACAAAAGAAATTCAATTGTTTCTGAGCGCTGAGAACAGGGGAATCCCCTTGTTATTGCATAGTGAAAAATGATAAAAATTAAACTTTATGAATGATGAGGATTAAATATTATCATTATTTTTGCTTGTATAATTCTCCAATGGAAATAACTGAATGAAGAATAATATTCATTGTGATAAGAATGAAAACAAAAGTGTTTAGTAGAAATAAAAATTCTTGGGAAAAGTAATTTCATGGGGATTTAAAAAAAAAAAAAAAATTCCTTTTGCGCATGCGTTCTCAGCATGTGTGGTACAAAAGGGGAAAATATCATAATTGAAATAATATTGTCTTTAGTTGATTTTTTTCCAAAAAAAAGGCTAAATTTGAAGTTTGATATTTATGTTTTTTCAGAAAATTTTACTGAAAAATTTAATTTTAAAAGTATGTTTTATTTTGATATAAATACGTTGTTTCTGCTTTTATGATTTTTGATTGAAATTATTAAATTATAGTAAATATGAATTTTCTATTATGTTTTAATGATTCATAATCATACATGATTTGATACAATCATGATGATATCATGGTATAATCATGATTTGATACAATTTATTTTTATTGCCTGAGGATGCGTAGTTAAGCAGTTTTATTACTTATTTGGTGATTTTTTAAAGATGATAATATTAATTTATATAATTGTTATCTATAATGGTTGGGATTAATTTCGTCATTCAAATATTATATTTAACTATCACTATTCCCAGAAATTCAATTTTCACCACAGTTGATGCATTAAAAAAATTTCCTCTCTTAAAAATATTTAATAATTGAAATGTATTTTAAATGTGTGAATGTCCATAAAGAGCGGTAGAAATTTTAAATTTAACTTGGTTCTTTCATTCTTGTGGTAAAAACCAAATTGATACATAAAAATTTTCAAAATTTAAAAGAAGTTAAAACTCGAGATCTAGTAAATGAAAAATCGGACATATTATTATTTGAGTCGGGCTCTGCAAAAGGGGCAGGCAAGGAGGGCGATCAGCAAAAGTGCCAGGTTATAGGATGGGGATGCCGAACGATATACAGATTTAATGTTCGCTAAATTGTTAAGTTTCCCTTTTATAGAAAAAAAAACTTTTTTAATATATTTATAAGTTTTTATTTTTTTAATTATATTTTCTTAAATTAACTTTAAGGGGAAGGGTGACCTTGGAAAATGACCATGTGAGCACCGATCTCATTTCATTTCAGTCTTTTATTCAGTCTTTTATTTTTTTAGTATTAACACACTAAATATTATATATCTTGTTAGTTTTATTTTAAAAAAAGGCAGAATTGTTCTAATAAAAACTCAATTTAAAAATTAGGTAAGCAATCAAAACTTTTTTTTTGTTTAACTTTATTTTGTCATTTTATTTATTTTTAAGAGCATAAAAGTTAAATAAAATTTTAAAAAAAAAGTAAAATAAAAAAAATTGTAGAATTTTTTCATGCCTGCTGCTAACTGGAAAGTATTATTATTATATTTTTTACCTCTATGTCATTTATTATTTTACAATATTTGATCTCGCTTGTGATCCTTTTGATTTTTTTTTCAGAAAATGAAACACTCATTAAAATTAGTTGAAATCAACATATTTCCCCGCATTTTAAAGGAATTAAATTTGTTTTTATGGATTCACCTTATCATAGATAATATTACACCCTTGCATTTTAAATCTAGCGATCATAAATGGTTAGCGTTTGCTTCAAGAAGATTATATTTTCCAAACAGAGTTAAAAGTGATCAGATGTTAATTAGAACTTCGGAAATTGCACATATGTAATGGAATTACCCCTTTTCAGAATATACTTGTCTGCAGTTGCGTTGTGACTTACAAAGAGATATCATCCTTCTTTGTTGCATTTAAAATTCACTTTTCAATTTGTTAAAGAAAGAAAAGCAATTTAAGTTTACAAAAAAGTACAGCATTTTTGTGAAAGTAGGTTTAAGTAATATTCTTTTCATTTACGAAAATTTTAAACATATGTTGTTCAACAGAACATTTCAATTTTATATAGGTAATAATATAATTGTTGACATTCCTAAAGCTTTATATACATATGAAACGTAACATAAAAAGCTTGAACTAGTCTTTTAATGTAATTCCTTTATCTAAATCTTTTCTTTAATTTAATATTCAAAACTAAACATGTTTTCACACTTTAATATTCACATCCTGTCTTTTGATCTATTTTGAGTTCAAGTATGCCTCAATTAACATTTTAACGTTCTTCCCTTTATCAACGTGAGAGAAACATACTTTTCCCTCGACCTATTTAATGAACCAATTACAATTATTAATATTTCAATTATTCCCTAGGACGCAAAATATTGAGGGTTCATTTTGCAAGCTTTTCCCTAATTTTTATAGTTAGCACTTCAATTTGTGTGTCACATGGATATTCATTCTCCGGTTATGATGGATAAATATAATTAAACTGATCTTTTCAAATCCTGTGCCCGGTTGTCCTGCTCACCTGACTGTCATCGTCATATATATATATATAAATTAAATAAGCAAAATATAAGCAAAAATTAAATAAAAATATAATATGTAATAAAAATTGTTGTAACTCATCAGCAGCCAACAACAATTATACATACCTCTGAACAAACCAGGTATGGGGTTTCGTTATAGCAATGTGGCAAACAGCAAAAGCTGTAAGCCATGTTGCTATTGGCTGCACCCTACACAAGCAATAAAATTAAAAGAACTTAAAAATAATGAAAATACAAAGCCAGAATTTCTTAATCCGTAATCAGTGCATAACCAAACTAAGTTCAAGTCCACGTAACATATATCAGTTTTCTCTAGGATTACCTAGATATTGCAAACAAAAAAACAAAAAAAATAAGAACATTGAAAAGTATGCAAATGTGTGGCTTGCCTTAAGATCNAGCAATAAAATCAAAAGAACTTAAAAATAATGAAAATACAAAGCCAGAATTTCTTAATCCGTAATCAGTGCATAACCAAACTAAGTACAAGTCCACGTAACATATATCAGTTTTCTCTAGGATTACCTAGATATTGCAAACAACAAAAAATAAGAACATTGAAAAGTATGCAAATGTGTGGCTTGCCTTAAGATCTATAAATTAAAAGAAGTTGATTATAATTAGGTAAAAGGGTGCAATGGCAGCTCACAAAAAGCCTAATCAAATATAGCGAAGTAAAATTTCTTGAAAATAGCTTAAGAAGCTATTATTCTCTAATAAACACGCCCAACTTTTATCGGCAGCTTTTGCGTGTGTTTATTGGAGTATAATAGCTTTAAAATAGCTTCTTAAATTATTTTCAAAATTTTTTTATACATAAAATACAGTAAATGGTGTAGTTATGAGCAAAGGCGTTGCCTGAAATAAATTTCTAGCGAGGTACAAGTTTTTTAAAAAAATTTTTAAAAGAAGATGGTAGAATCTGATGATGGTCAAATACATGATGATGGACAAATATATCAAAATAATTCCTCAAAATCACGGTAAACATTATGTCTTTAACTTTTTTTTTTTTTTTGTTGGCCAACATATCATATAATGCAAAGTTATAATANTTATATATATGTGGTATTGCTTTTATGATGTTTTGTTACTTTTATCTTTGCTGCACTGCTCTGCACTGCTATAATTACTTTATAGTTTTAGTTTCTCTTTCATAAGTTTTCACCTGCCCTTTTCTGCCCTTAAATAATTTAGCCAAAAATAAAAATAAAAAAGAAATAGCAAGTATAGCCCTACTTATTTTGTGATGGTGGTAACAGCCAATTAGAGTTGAGTATGCTTCGGGGGCTTGGTTAGAGGAGGTGAGAGAAAAGGCAAGGACGCACATGGTTTTGGAGAGCTGAGGTTAAGATAAAAAGATATGAGGATCCTCAACAGCTAAGTTATATTCTAAAATTTTCTATCACCCCATAATTATTTTTTATTTATTTATTAATTAGCAGTGCAGCTTCATAATGTATAATTTCATGTTAAAATTTTTATGTACCTATTATTAATTGGAGTGAATGCCTTCCTGGAACAAAATTTGTAACTCTAAATATCTTAAATGATCTATATTAAGTAAATAGTTTTAACACCTTGTAATTAGTGATCATTCTAATGATCTTGTTCTCTTACTTAAGAGTATATTATTATTTTTAATTGTTATTCATTTGTATTCTTATCTTACTGTGTGTGGTGATGAACTGAACATCACCACAAAATCACTGTAAACATTATGTCTTTAACTTATTTTTTTTTTGTTGGCCAACATATCATATAATGCAAAGTTATAATAACAAAATTTATGATCCTAAAATTATCTCTGAAGCTAAGTCTTTGGAAATTCTAACGTTTGAATTTTCAGTTGTAGTTACTTCTATTGTATGGTATAAAATGCTCTTAGAAGTGAATATAATTAGCCTGTCCATGCAATCAAAGGAGTTTGATATTTTTTTCATTTCATGACTTAACTATTAAGTTTTTTTTCTCTTTTTTAAAAAAAATACAGGAAAAGAGGATTAAATAAAGCTAAGGTATATGCAAAAGAGATTTGCGCCGAGCTCGGAATCGATCCAGCCGAGTTCAAAAATGATAAACGATCCAGGGAAAAAAAAAGATATTTGAGTATGATGCAGATGATGCTATTTCTTCTAGCACAAATCCAGAGTTTTTATTTCAGAAAGAAGTATTTTTTCCTTTATTAGATAATGTTAATCTATTAATTATCGCTTCACTTCATTAAAGAATTATACCACAATGTGGAAGTTACTGCATAATATAAAAGATTTCAAAGATAGGAAAGATTTTTTAAAGAAATGCTTAACCTTGCAGAATTATTTAAACGCTGGAGAAGAAGAAAGTGATATCATTGGTGAAGAACTCTGTGAAGAAATTGATCAAATTAGACACTTCATATCTAAAGAAAATACATCACCAATTGATGTTATAAAGTTCAGTCATAAGAATAACTTAAAAGATATTTCTCCTAACTTGTGGATAAGTTTAAGAATTTTATTAACAATCCCAGTATCTGTAGCAAGGGGTGAAGATTCGATAAAATTGTTAGCGTCTGCTAAAGCATGAAAAATTATTACCTATAATAAATACTTATTCAAGAATACTTGAGGTGATATTCTCATTAATTATACTAGCGGCATTTTTAAAAAAAATTTTTTACCTTGAATATAAAAATTGCTATTGATCTTATTCATATTTTCTTAAATCAACATTAGGGTTGATATATATTTTATAATTTGGAATAATATAACTGATGGTTTACCTATGGAATTACTCACACAAATTAAAAATCTTTTGATTCTGAAAAAACCCAAAATCCCTATTGAATGCCTGGCAATAGTTTCTAAAATTATTCATGTTGTACCCACTGACTTACCTTCTAATGAAAATGAACTAAAAGTATCAGAATGAGAGTAAGTATAGACAACAAAATCATCAGTACCAAAATTGGACACCAAGACGGCCATTTATAAATAACTCTGTTAGTCCAAATTACTATAATAATCAGCAACAAAATCAAAAATCTTCCCAAGGCAAAATTTCAACCAATAAGCCCAAAGTTTCATAGGGAATTGCCAGATTTAACATTAATTATAAATAAGCAATAAACATGTCATTTTACTCAGGGTTATCAGGATTTATCTCCTAAGTCATGAAGTATTGAGATAAGCTAGGGATCACTAATAGTTATCATTGGGGCCAAAATTGTGAAACAAGCTAAACTTCTTTAATGCTGAATATCAATCCCAGCATAAAGATAAACTATAAGGTGACCAAACATAAAATTGACAATTGTTATGATTGTGTCCAAAGTGAAAATGACAACTTTGAAAGAAACACCCAATGAGACTAATAAAACTATCATTTTAAATGTTGACAATTGTTGACAAACAATTATTAGTTACAGCCCATATACATGAAACTAATTGAAAAGTTGAACAATTAGGACAAACCATTGCAACATGTTTAAAATGTCATTAAATGTAGAAGAATCCTTAAATGCAAAATTAAGGATTCTTCTAAAAAGATTCCATGGCCTAAATTATTAAAAGAAGTAATTGAAGAATACAATTTGACTCCATACTTTTTAACTAAATTTCCACCAGCTTATTTAATGTTTGGCAGTGTCCTATTTATACTGCCTTTGTCAGAAGAAATTTACCCACCAATGGAAAAAGTTTTCAAAAATTACTGTTGAAGAAACAAAACAGTATCACGAAAAAAATAAAATTTATTAGGAAGCTAGATTCACTCATATCAAATTTTCATCAAACGATACAGTAATGTATGAAGATTTTAAATACTCCAATACTAGAAAACTTACTCCTAATTTTAGTGGATCACTCATAATTCTTAAAAAAATTTATGATCTTAATTAGAAAATAAATAAAAACGAATATTCATTATGAAATACAGATATAGTTCATGCATCAAATTACGAGGTCTCATAAGTAATAAGTAAGTGCACTAAATTAAATACAAATATGGTTTAACAATATAAATAGAATTAATTTAAAATTTATTTCACCTATAACGTATATTTTTTATATTAAATTTAATGCTTTAATGGTCTTTCATTGTTATATGTGAAATTTAATTAACTTTCAAAAATAATACTCAATATGACCTATTATAACATAGTTCAGATCAACATGTCATCCCCTGTTTTCGGTAAGATCCGACACTTCAAATTTTTTAAGAGCTCAGCGTTTATCCCTATCTGACACAGATATGTGAGCAAAGGTAATTCTTTTCTCTGTTTGTGGTCAACATCACAAATAGATACATATTTTATTATGCATGTATAATATTTGAAAGTAAGATCTTCTAGCACTAGATTGTTGAGAAGCAGGACTATTTATCGCAGTTCCTTATTGAGCAAAAATATCCCTAAAAATACTAAAGTCCTAAACTTCAGAATAGAAACTGTGTGTCGAACTTTTTAAAATAAATTAAACAGTTCTGAAGTCACAAACTTTAGAATAACGATAACTGCGTCAATTTTTTCAAACAAAGAAAACAATGCTGAAGTTTTAAACCTCAGATTGAACTTTTTTCTTATAACAAAATAAGTCAACTGTTTTTGATATTGCATGTTTTTGAATTTTTAAATTTTTTAGGAAAACTTTCCATTTTGATTGAAAATTTATTTGAACTTTGTTAAAATGAAGAATTGGTTGATGAATGGTTGTTCACGCTGAAATAGAACTTTTATCGTGCACTACAAACAAAAGACTTAAAACTGTTAAAAATGAAAGTCAAATTCATCAATCTCAGGCAATGCTTTAAATTAAGAATTTTAAAGAGCAATCATTGGTTACATGAAAACACTTGATAAAATTAAACATGAATTCTTGGATTTTGTTAAACAGGATGATAACTCATCAATTTTTGCACTAAATAACTGCTCATTAAAACCTCTGGTATCAATCAGGTCTTTATCCCATAGAATTGACATAACATTTCACAAAGTATACTCTAATTTTAGCCTAATTTTACCCTACTATGAGCAAAATGGATCTCACTAAAGACAATTTTTTTAATCCTTAAAAAAAAAAAATTTAAATATATATTTAAGAACTATGTACATTCATACTCAAATAAAAAAATATATTAAGAACTTTTTACTTTAAAGTGATATTTTTACAATGGCAGATAAAAAAAAATTTCAGTGGAATGTCTAAAATAAGAATTTTTATGAAAAATGAAAAATAAATTTTTGTTTAAGAATTTTTCAAAAGCCTTAAGAACAGTTGAAAGAATAAAGAATTCTTTCATGATTTTAAGAACCTAGATGAACACTGCTTATACTTTAAATAATTCATGAGAATATTTATTGGGAATTTTTTGTTATAAAATAGTTATAAAATTTCATTGGAAAATTCTAAAGTTTAAGCATAAATCACCCTGTCTATTCTAATCTGGTTAAATTGCTCTCTTCTTTCTATTATGCAAAACATTCTTCTTTCAATATCTAAAAATTTCATTATTGCAAAATCATACAGTAATACAATTTATATTATTGTCTTTAAGGTATATAGAAAATAGAAAAAACAGATAAATCACTAAAAGTAGTAGACTTCTAATAGATGTGAATTAAGTTAAGAAACTTATAATCAACTTTAGATTATTGAAACTCTTATTAAAATCATGTAAAAAAACGTCATGTTATATTTAATAGTACTATTAGGATATTTTCTATGAATGCAAAGGTTTTATATATTTGAAAAATTAGCAACCACTTTTAAATTCTATAGCACTGCATCGCTTTTAAGATTTTTTTTCATTTTTAAAAAAAAAACTCTTCTTTTATTTTATTTCAAGCAATTTATTTTAAGCAATAACTTTAATTCAAGCTATAACTAGAATCAGTATATGAATCAGAATAGTTCAGAATTATAGCTTGAATGTTTGAAAACAGCTCATGAAAGATCTTTAGTGTTTTTTTTCCTTTCCTAAAACAAAAATGTTATAGAAGCCCCAAAAGACTGAAAATTGTAAGAGTAATGATACTTGTTGCAAATGTTTCTTTCACCTGATAGAACTTGATAAAACTCAAAAAATATTTTCTTAATAGCAGAAGAAATTTCATTTTATATTTACCGAAAATAAATAAATATGCTTTATGATTATTTCTTAAAATAATTTCCCTCCAAATTTAGCTATAAATGATATACAAAATTACAAAATAAAATGAATTTTTTTAACCTAAGTAATTGTAACTATATATATATATATATACACAGTCCAGTCACATTAATGTGACCACCTGTCAAAATCCAGAATAACCACCTTTGGCAGAGCGAACCGCTACGAGGCGTGCAGGAAGAGAGTCAGCTAGGTTTCTGAAAGTGTTCACTGGGATGTTGAGCCATGCTGACTCCAGTGCCGTGGCCAGCTGCGCTAGATTACGCGGTTGAGGATCCATGGCGCGAACAACCCAATCGAGGTGGTTTCACAGATTCTCGATTGGGTTTAAATCCGGTGAGTTTGCTGGCCAGGGGAGTACGGTAAATTCATCCTGGTGTTCTTCGAACCACGCACATGCACTGCGAGCTGTATGACACCTCGCATTGTCCTGGTGGTAGATGCCATCATTCTGAGGAAAAATCATTTGCATGTAGGGGTGGACGTGGTCTGCAAGGACAGATACATACTTGTACTGATCCATAGTGCCTTCCACAATGATGAGTGCACCCAATGAATGCCAGGAAAACATTCCCCAAACCATAAAGCTCCCTCTTCCAGCCTGCATCCTTCCGGCAATTGTTGCAGGGTGTTTGCTTTCAGACATTTCACGCCGTATACGTCAACGTCCATCTGTCCCATGGATCTAAAATGTGATTAATCGGAAAAAGCCACCTGTTATCACTCTGTGAACGTCCAGTTGCGGTATTGGCGTGCAAATTCCAGCCTTTGTCACCGATGAACAGCAGTCAGCATGGGTGCATTAACCAGGCGTCTGCTGCGGAGGCCCNTATATATAACAGAGTAAAAACCTGAAGTGTGGTCAATTCTATGCTTCATCAGTAAAACCCTAATTTTTACCAATGTGGCATGGCAAAGTCTAAAATATGCCTTAGTATAATTTCATTTCGGCCTCTTGTCAAACCTTTGCTGTAAAACCTAGAACAGGGATGGCGAACTAATGGCACACGTGCCATTTAAGGCATGAGTCACAATATTTTGAACACGCCACCGATCACAATTGTTATTACACTATGAATTGTTATTACACAAATGTTATCACATTATGAAGCATATGTAACAACTAAATTAAAATTCACAAAAAACAAACAAAATAATAAACAATTATTAATAAAAAAATTAACAATAAATGATAAAAAAAACAACTAATAACCATAAAAAAACCAGCTAACATTAAATGACTAGCAAAAAAATTAACAGTCCTGCTTAAACTAACATCTTACAACCTAATATAAATTGTTTGTTATCTAATCTGCAACAACAGAAGTCACACTGATGTTACTTTAAGTTGTTTTAAGACATGGTAAAATGTTTTTTTTTTCAATGTAAATAATGAATTTTGAGTTGATAGTATTTAGTATTGTTATTTTCCCTATAATCACAAGGTCAAAATTATTTGACGGCACGTCTATGATCTCATTAAACAATTTTTTAGAAAAAATGGCACGTTGGTGTATAAAGGTTCACCACCCCTGACCTAGAACTTACTAAGCCACCTTGGTAAATCTCAGGTTTTACCAGTAAAAGGTAGAATTTATTAGACTTTGGGTTATTACAATGACATATATATAAGGTGGTTAAAGAAACATTCATGTCACATAAGGTTAGACTAACTTTTCACACATACCATGATACAGGAAGTCCATAGAGATTAAAGAAAGATAGAAACCCATTTCAATCAGGGTACTTCCATAAGTTTTCCCTTGTATGCATTAAAACAAGTCCTTAACAGAAATGCTATATTCTCAATACCAGTAGCTAAAAACAAAGAAAAATATAAATGAATAAAAGCATTGAAGGTAATATTACAACAAATATTTTAAAAAATGAACTTCGACTTGAGGATTAGTTACGAAGCATCCCTGGGTTGGGATTTTAAGAAAAAACCCAACCAATATGGGTTTTTTCCGGAAAAAAAACCCTTTTCTCAAAGTGTATAATGAATTACATAATGATGAAAAGGCTGAAATGATTCTTTATAAAATGAAAAGCATAATATGCTATGTGATTTGTTTTAAATTATAAATAAAAACATAATTTGCCTTCAAGTTAATGAATAGAGTCTCTAGAAGTATTATATTTAATTATAGAATGAAATGCATAAATCTTTCCTAGAACATGATATGCTCATTTGTATTTTTTAATTCATGATTTTTTTTTTCTGTCTTACAATGTACGAAATATTATCAGTTTTTATCTTAATTATGCTTTTTACTTTTGAAATGAATGGGAAAAAAAACGCTTGTTCTCAAAGATTTGCAGATATAATTTAAGATTTTTGATGAACACACATTAAACTCAATTAATAATTAAGTACAAATGAGCATATCATGAACAGCCAATATCTACAAGATGCATTCACATTTCATTAATAAATAAATTAAATATATGTTCACAATATAATTTAATATTTTTCTCTTATCGAACAAAATTTTTATCAAATAAAATATTTGCGAACAAAAGAAGATTAAAAAAAATATCAAACAAAATACATTTTTGTACTTGTTAACATGTAAAGTATAAGCTTAATCTCAAGTCATGACAATTTCATTTTACTAAATATGTAAAGTATGAGAAAGTCTCTCTTTATTTCTATTTTTTTAATTGAAATATTTAAACAAAACAGAGCTAATCAAAAATTAAAAAATATTCTTTCTAATCCAGCTGTCAGAAGAAAAGCACTGAAAAATTGAGTAATTAGATTAGATATTTTGACCTTCAACTGATATTCTAAAATATGGTTCTGTTAATATATGGGCTCCACATTCAGACTTTTATCTTTAAACATGGATTATTTTTGGAAAAGATACAGTAGATGGAAACTAGTACAGTTTATACTAGAATCCTTAATTAAAAAAATTTTAAAAAATGGGGATATTTTGGTCTAATCTACAAAAATACTCATTACTGACAAGTTTTTTTAACTCAAAAATTTATTTCTGCACTCTTCGTCTAAAACATCATATATCACACATATTTTGAGATAATGGATGCATATAATATCTATCTGTTGATGTACTTTAACAAACCCTAAAGAGTATACTATTCAAATAAATTATGTAATAAGTGTAAATGTATATGCATATTGCAAACAACTTGTTTTATAGATATGTAATGTATATAATTTAGTAATATGTTTTTTTAATCATGTACTTTATTTTTTCAGGTATGTAGTTTATTCGTGTTAAAATTTTGTTTGCAAAATTCCAATTGCTGAAATTAGCTTTACTTCAGATAATTTTGCATAAAAAGTTATGGTTAAATTTATAAAACAATAAGTTGATAATTTCAGAGAACAATTTGGTTTTTTTTAATGCACAAAAATTTAATTGTAAATGACAAAAAGTGAAAAAATCCACTTGGTAGGTATAAAGATGAGATTTTTCAAATGGACCATATATGAAAAAATCCACTGGGTTTTTTCTGGGAAGAGCTCACCTTGGTAAACCCTGATCCCTGTTGAATTAAACTTACAAAAGTCAACAAATCAAGGACTCCAAAAAATTAAAGAAATAAAATCCGAACAAGAAAATTGCAAATTTAAAAAAAAAAAAAAATCGTAATATGCAGATAGCAAATTTATAAAAGCATAAAAACGTATCTTTCTTTCAAAGGAAAATAAATTTATTATCTAATTCAAATTTGATTTAGAATTTTGATCTAATTTTTATGAAAATTTTATTTAAACACTAAACACACAATAATTACTTGTTTATTTCAATATAAGAACATTGTTTTTGAGTACACATGCATTATGCAGACATTCTTTATAGGAATTGATAATGTACAGTGAGTCAATAAAAAATTAAAAAAAATAACAGACCACCCTGAATAACTTTGGATCTAATGATCAGATTAATAGGTTCTAGGACTCAATATTAATACAGTAGGGAACCGATTATCCGGAACGATCGGGACCATCGCTATTCCGGATAACTGATTTTTCCGGTTTTCTGAATCGCTACAAAAAGCCGTTTTTTTTATTGTCAAACTCAACTAAAAAAAAAATTATTTGGAAATAATCTTAAAAAGAAGAAAAAACGATGAAGTAATACACTAATGATTATTTCCAAAATGATGGTAAGGTAAACATCTTTCAAAAAAGAAAGTAAAATCCTGAAATCTTAAGAGGAAAAATAAAAAATTTTTTAAAAATGGCGGGAAAATTTATTGAATTTCGTTCCGGTTTTCTGATTTCCGGATAACGGGTTCTGTACTGTAGTTTGAGGGCTGATCTCAAATTGGCAAATTAATAACTGCAGACAATATTCTAAGTTACGAAATCAGACACAAAAATGTATTTTTCTGAATAAACTACCTTTTTTTCAACGAATTTGAAATTCTGACCCCTGAGATATATGGGGTAGATGCAATCTGGGAAATATGGTCCCGTTAATTGGTTAGGAGAGTGATCCAAAGTTTGGACCCCTAACTGTTAATTTTACTTTCTGCATATTTCACCATATCTTGAGAAACTTGAACTTTTTCAGCAAATATAAATTTTTGCACAGAATTAAGTCATTTGTCCAAAGATAATTCAATACAGAAAATAAATTTTAGTAAACATCAAATAATTAATAATAGTCAAAACATTTTTGAATTGTAAGATACTATACAATTTTTATATTATTTTAATGTATGTAATTTTACATGACAAAATATAAAATTTGAGCCGAATCAGATCATTGTTTTTGAACTAAAATTTGTTCCTGAGAAATAGTTATTTGAGGTCACCCCCTAAAACTATTAAGATTGAGACCTAAAACATGAAGATCAGATCATTAAATCAAAAAATATTCCAGGTGGTGTGCACTGTGTCTGTCCTGTATTTTGATGATCAAAAATGCAAATCTATTTGAAAAGAATAGCTTTTATTTGAAAAAAAATAAGTTTTTGAATCTTAGGTGGTAATTTAAAATCATCAAATAAATTAATCAACCAGCATATTCAATGCTTATCCTTAGAATCATTAAGATTGCATCTTAGTAAATGTATAAAAATCTGATAATTAGATTAAAAATTACTGTAAGTGATCATATTTTATTTTGAGCATATTTTTATTTACTTATTTTATAAGATTATTAAAACCTTTTTTTTATGAAACATAATTGTGAAAAACAATTTTTAATTTGTCAAAACAAGCAAGCTTTATACATAATTCTTATTGCCAATAAAATCAAAGTGAATCACTAATTATAATAAAAAAAATTTAATATAAAAAATATACGTAATAAAGAGTATAAAGATGATAATAAGTTGAAGCTAAGACTGAGAGAGACTTTTTGTTGATATTATGCTGAGCACAAAATGAGATTTTGTTTTAAACAATACTTGAATAACATGCATGTTGTTATGGAGGAGCATGTAAGAGCTATATATTTTTAAATTAATATAAAAACAAAAGGGAGAATTCTATGTGAATGTGATTTCTCTTTTTAGATTTAATATATGGAATTTTATTTAAAAACTATATCATGCAAATTAATGCCTCTTGATTAATTTCAAAAATTCTACTTTGAACCTCTAATTTTAGGCCACTTTTCTACATAAATCTGATATTATTTTCCCAATTACATAAAGTTTTTGTGGTTTAATGTAGCAAATCAATTATTCAACATAAGCTTAAAAAAAGTAAAATGGATTTATATTGTATGGTTTTAGTGGTCAGCTCACGTCCACATTTCTGGAGATTAATCAATCACTGAACTTTTTTCTCAATAAACTAATTGTGTTACAAAATGCATTTTATATTGCACCATATTGTTGAAACCGCATGTTCTTCATAGTAAAATTATCTAATTTATGCCAGTAAATCGTTGATAATATTTCTGCACCATTATCCATGGACAGTAACTGTATCGCCAATTTCAGTTTCAAAACCATCAGTCAAATTACTCTCCCAGACTATTATAACCAACAAAACTGATAATCATTGCAGTTGTAATGGTTTTTCAAGCACAACAAGGTTTTTTTCATAATAAATATAGCTTACTTACAAAATCATTAATAAAAAATGAACAAGAAACATACTCTGAGTATATTGGAAGCATTTTCAATAAATTTTAACAATTTTTGCAGGTGATGCTATGATATATCTTTCTATGGGGATTTGCTAAACAATATTTAACACAAATATATTTTTTGCAAGAATCTGAAGAAAAAAAACGTTGTTATGGTGATTAAAAATGTAAATCTTCATATGATAATAATAATGACTGAGAAAAAAAATCTGATTCAATAAATATATATCTGAAAAAAAAGAAATAACTTTATTAAAACTTTAACATTTAAAAGAAAAACAATAGAAATAAATAAATATGAAATATTTAATAGTATTTTTTTCTTTCTTATGCATTTTTTTTATATATAAAATATCAATCATTTAATTTAAAATTCCTTTCCATGCTTCCCAGAAAATTTAAACAAATTGACACATATTTGTTATAAAGGGCAATTTCTCCTCCCAGTCCATAATTTTCAGTTGAAGTTACATGATAGAAAGGCATTACAAGTAAAATTACACCATAAATATCTATACTGCTGTGCAATTGAAGAAACAATGTAAGTGTCTCACATTTGATTTTGAGAAAAGACGCTCACCAACTGTTTTCCTTCTATTACTAATGCTATGAACACTAAAAAAGAATTTCAAAAAACTATAGAACAAAATTTATTTGATAAATGATATATTTGATAATGATATGATAAATGATTTCAAAATGATATAACAAAATTTATTTTTGAAAAAATATGTTTTGTAATATGTAGCTTACCATAACAAAGATTCAAAATATATAAATATCTCAAGTACAAGGCTCGATCTTTCAAAAATTTACTACTAATTTGTTTCAGTCTCAAAAAATTAAAAAAGAAAAAAAATGAATAAGAAATAAACAAGTAAACAAATATAATAAAAAATGTTGTTAATTTTTAAGTTTACGATGTTATAGTCTTTGAAATTTATAATATTATTTATAATATTATTTGTAATATACAATATAAATTTAAATATAATAAAACCAGAGTACTATATATATTATTTATATCTGATTAATTTGTCAAAAATGAATTCCAAAATGGGATTATGAGAAGTTAAAAATGTTAAATAAAATAACTTTAGGTAGCACAATTTATGCACAAAAATTAAATTTATATAATTGGAGGACTAATTGTGAAACAAGGAAAAGTCTCAAAATTTAAATGAAAGTAGTTGTAAACTACTTTCATTTAAATTTTGAGACTTCTTTTTCACAATAAGTTCTAATATTTATTTTTCACAATATAACTTTTTATTCCATGGGCTGTCACACCACTGAGTTTAGTTTTAGTAGTTGTAAACTGATGATAATTATTTTTTTGCTTTAGATCAGGGATGGGCAAACTACGGCCCGCGGGCCAACTTTGGCCCACCGGAAGGTCTTATCCGGCCCGCGGATAGAATTTGAACTTGCCGATCAGTGGCAAATATAAACAATTTACATCCATTTTCTTGTCAACTTTGATGAAAGCTATTTATGCTCTTTCTTTTTTTACTGACGACCTTTTTACTTTCTCTATTTTTTGTTCCACAAAACATAAATTGATGGAAATAGTTAGCACTGACAGCTTCAATTGGTAAAATGTTGAAATCAGAAGTTCTTTATAGAATAGCCATAGATTGGCTTCAAATAGCGTTCGTCTCTCTCGAGGAGCAGCAGACTTATGGAATCTAATATAGGTGAATTGTACTTCACATGTGGCAGACTGCGCATTTCAAGCTCCAACGAGCAGACAATCTAACGATCATCTGAAGCAGTTGTTTCTAAATATGCCAAAGTTTGAGTTTTACAAATCATTACTAAAAGTTAGTTTCCAAAATCTAATATTCCATGCCCAGAAAATCCATGCTAGCTATGTTTGCTTAATCTTATATATGTGAACAAGAGTTTTCAACTATGAACCATAGAAAAAATCTTTTCAGAAGTAGACTAACAGACAAGCATTTACCCTCTTGCTTTAAAATAAGTGCAGCTCACTTCGACCCTCAATATAAGGAAAATGAAATCGCAGTTTCATTCATCTCACTAAATATTTAAATTAAAACTTGTACATCGCTTTTTTTTTCTTTTAAATTTTGAATTTCTTACTTGGCCCACCAAAAAAATTTTTCCCAATTTTTGGCCCTCAACCAAAAAAGTTAGCCCATCCCTGCTTTAGATATTTCAATGTTAAGACATCAAGCATAAGTTAATGGTTATTTTTCACTATGAATGTTTGTTGCTTCACAAAAAAACTGATAACAAATGAGAGAAAATTTTATAATGCTTAAAAAACCAACTTAAAAATGTAGTTTTACAATAAATGATATTAACCATGAACAAAAAATAAGTTTTGGAACGTGTAATTGCAGAAAAGTTGCTTTCTGTAATTGGAATAAAAACGTCATAAAAATTTGAAGTTGATTGAAACTTTAGAAATAAATAGATTATAAATATAAATTAGTAAGTTACGCTTCTTTGATAAATTAAATTCCAATTATTAATTTTAGCGTTTTATATTTGCTTAACATTTTACAAAAGAAAAAAAAAACAATAAAAAAAAGCAAAGTTTCTTAATTTTCACTATGTACCTCTTCACTAATTATGTTAGATCAGAGCAACCTAGAACTTACCATGTAAATTTAAGTAACACACAATTTTATTTTAATATTATTTTTACAATATTTTTTTTAAAAAAATTTTAAATCATTTTTAAGTAATTTTATACTGTTACTAGTTTATATAATTTGAATTTAGTTTCAGCTGCCTTGTGCGCTGTTCCAATTTGAATTAGTGTAGCAATGTAGTAATTTTTTCCTATCTCCTGTTTAATAATTTTGACTTAAGATTTGAATTTATATTTGCATGTAAATTTAAGTTATGAGTTATAATATGTTTATAGTATATTTATCAACATATTCATTATACTCCTCTCCTTCACAGAGACAATCATTATCAGATATCTCCATGTTTCCAAATATCATAACAATAATATCATAATAATACATAAAAATACATCTACATAAAGTTTGATTATGCTTATAGCTTTCAATCTTGTTAAATTACTTAAATGGCAATAAATTCTTTAATTTATCAAGCATAGCATGAAATACAAACATATCAAAAATAGGAATTTGAAAATCAATGATAAAATATAAGTTATCTAGCTTTTATTTTTGTATCGTGAAATTTTATTTCTTTGAGCACTAACCAGATAAAAAATAAATAAATAAAGCATAAATTGAAAAAAGAAAAATTGAGAATACTAAATATTAAAAATTTGGGAATTATCTTGTCATTTTAATATTATTTGATTAGATCCAACCATCCCCTGAATTTTTATAACATTTAATAATACTATTAATAATGTTAATACCAGGAAAATATAAATATCTTTGCATTTGTAGGAACGTACAGCAGTTTTCTTATGACAACAATTTAAAATCTTGTTAAATGATCAAAACTTTTCATGTTTATTTGTTGCTACAAAACTCATTTACACTGGTTTATGAAAAGGATGGTTTGAGCTTCTAGCTTACTTAGTCAAATAACTTCAATTGGTAGTTGAAATAAGAACTGTTTTAGCAGCCGCGATTTCAGTACGTCAACCCTGCAAATTTGAGGCGCAACAGCATCCGAAATTGGAAAGTGCCGAGGCCATTCTCACGCCAAGTTTTGTCCAGCTGGCGGCGACTGAATTTTGCGCGGGATGTGATATCTGTGTATGTACGGTATTTGTTGTGCTTATCGAAGTAATTATATTCTAATCACGATTTTTTTGTTTGTAAGGTAAACAAACCAGTGAAGGAACACTTAAGCTTCTCTTGTCTTTTAAAAAATCATATTAATTTCAAAATTCGTAATTTTAGTTAAGTGACAGTGTCAACATATTTGCTACTAATAGCAAATTAAGCAAAAAAAATTGTAGAGAACTTACATAATATTGTTTTAAAGTTTTGGAGGTTCAAATAACAAGTAGTAAGAAGACCAAGTGAAGGAACAGCTCTTACCAGTGAATGAACACCCAGTAAAGGAACACTTAATTTTGGTTATTTCTTAATGCTCTTTATGGATTTATAAGCCATACAAATATTTAAAAACAAGCCTATTCTTGAAATTATAACATATAAATAGTTGGAAAATATTAACTTTTCTTTGTAATCATGAATTGAAAATTAAAGTGTCAACATACTAACACATACTGTTCATTCACTGGGAAATCTATGCGCAGTAAAGGAACATGCCTGTTCCCTCACTGGTTAGAAGTTGTTTTTCGTATTTCTAACATACTTTTCATGCGGAACATCACTAAAGGTACAAGAAAATTAAAGTTTATCTTTTATTTTCATTAACTTAGAAAGAAAAAAAACAGTAAAGGAACACTTGTTCCTTCACTGGTGTTTCATCGTTTGGTGATCCAGTTAATAAACAGTACTTTATTATGCTATGATGCTTTAAAAAAATAAAACGTAACTTCAATAACTATATTTTGAATTCTCTTTCTCATAGTGAGAAAAATAAAACTATTACATGCAATTAATTCCACTTCAAACATATAAATACAAACACTCACCTTATAATTTTTTCAAAGAAACAAGGTGCTGCAGAGATAATAACAAATTCAAAAGATTTTTCAGAGAAGTCTATTTGACCAGGTAATCCAAAACATTGCTAGATGACTTCCTATTGTTTGGCAGTAAGCTATTGTTACCAATCAATCTACAGAAAAACTTTCAAATTCTTTTTTTAAATCGATATATAGGAAATGTTCCTTCACTGGGTCGTGTTCTTTCACTGGTTGGTTTACCCTATTGCTTATAAATATGTTTTGCATGTACGCTAGTGCTTTTGATGACTAGTTTTTTTCCCTTTTGTCTTCTTTTCGATAACACTTGAAATGTAATATCTAAGACTATTGTTATTTCTTGTTATAGCTCGTTATTCATGTGTTTAAAATTGCCTAAAAAATGATAACAGTATTTATATTTATTAGTATTTAATTTGATAGACTGCATGCAGGGTAGGACAGGCCATAGACCTGAAAAAACAATCGTCCTTTGGGCCCCAGCCAAAGTGCGGGGCTTTCTGAATCCATGTTCCTTTAAGCAAAAAAGAAGCATTTAAAAAAATCAATATTGCTTTCAAACATACTTTGTCGTAATTTTTTTCATTATTAGCATAATGAAAAGAATATTTATGTAGAATTTTATTTGATGAATACGTCTGAAGTAGTAAAACGTCACAATATAAATAACTACATGGAACTGTATCCTCAGCCTAATGAATGTGTATAAAATTCTGAGTTTACAAACTTTTGGATGTACAAATCAGAGCCCCACCTACAAAAGTTTGAGACCAAGGGGCCTCTTACAAATCAGCTCCCCTTTAAAAATATGAAGAAAAAAAAGAAAAAATATTTCCACACAAAATGATACTTCATCTTCGCAACAATGAATTATGAAACAAAAAAAACGCTTACAATTACGGCATACTATGAATAAAATTATGAGTTAACAGACTTTTGATTGTACAGGTCGGGGCCCCACCCGCAAAATATTATAAACCGAGGGTCCCTTAAAACCTCTCCCCCCCCCTCCTATAAAATAGGAAGAAGGAAAAATACTCCTAGGTGAAATGATATTTCAACTTCGCATTGATAAATTATGAAACATAAACATACTTAATTTTGCGACATAATGTGCATTAAATTCTCAATTTACGTACTTTTACTTGTGAAAACTATCAAATGTAATATAACTTTTACTTGTGACCTTTTACTAGTTAAATATTTCTCTCCCTTCCCTAAAAATGGAAGGAAGAAAAACACTTCTTCCCAAAGTGATGCTTCACTTTTACAATAATGAATTATGAAACAAAATCACAATTAATAATGCGGCATGATGATATGCATTAAATTCTTAATTAGCGACCAATTGGTTGGAGGAACCGAGGTCTAACTTACAAAATGCTTAAAACCATGAGGATTTTAAAAGTCAGCACCCACCCTAAAACTGATATAAGGAAAAGTACTTCTACGCAAAATGATACTTCAACTTCGCAATGATACGAAGCAAAAGCATACTTACTATTGCGGCCATAATACTTATTACTGCTTAACATCTTAATGACGATTATTAATTTCTGTTTAATATTTTAACATTAAACAGAAAAAAATCTATATTATGAAATTGGTGAAGATTGGTGAATTGAGATTGGTGAGAAGTCCGGGAGCGATGGGGAGGGGGGTGGACCGATCAAGACCCATTTTATGACTGATAGTGCCCAACTCCAATTAAAAATTTATAATGTCCTACATAAATCAACCTGTAAGATCTCGATGGCGGATAGAACGGAAGCTCTAAAGATAGTCAACGACCTGCTTGTTGTCATCAGCAAACAGGATGCCAACCTCGCCGTCAAATGGACAGTGTCTTGGACCAACTAGACACTACTGAAAGCGCAATCATGGACGTGGCATGCACCGGTGATCGCACTTATGCAGACGCACTGAAGCACAACAAGAACAACTTGTACAGAAATAACAAAACACCAAGAGCCAAGGACCACATTATCCTCATTAAACCCACGACCGGTAGTACGACTTCAGACAAAACCAAAAGTGACATCATCAGGGCCTTGGATTCGAATAAACTGAAAATAGGTGTTAAGAGATTGGTCAAAACAAGGGAAGGCGGCGTTCTAATCCAAACTAACAGTGAAAAGGAATTGCAGATATTTGAACAAGAATTTAACAACAATGACATAAAAGAAAACTACAAAATCTCATCAAAACCAAAACTTGTCAATCCGTCCATAGTCTTTGGTGTCGACGACGATGACAAGTGAGGACTTTCTGGAGGCACTGGTTAACCAGAACGACATCATAGAGAGTGAAGATGTTGAAATCAAATTCCCCCTACGAGGCGGAAAAAACGGAAACAATTGGGTCGTCGAGGTTAAACCAGGACCGTTTAACAAAATAATAGAAATGGACAAAATTAACATCAGATGGCGACGGCACTTCTCCCAGGAGCATCTTAGAATCAGGCAGTGTTTCAAGTGCTCCGAACACGGACATTTAGCCAGGGACTGCACTATGGAGAAGGTTTGCAGGAACTGTTCGCAGCGCGGACACCAAGAGAAAGACTGCACAAACTGTGAGCACTGCCTGAATTGTGCAACAGCCAATGTTAAATACAGGACCACACATGTTGTTAACCACAGCCCATTCGATAAAAACTGTCCACAAATAGTACGGGCTAGGGACCAGCAATCCAAAAGAACGAATTATGGATAATCGTCATCAATCACCCTTACTATTCGGCCACCTCAATCTCAATCGATCCAGGGCTGTAAATATCCAACTTAGCCGGGACATCTCGGAACTAAAGCTTGATATTGTAGGCATTAACGAACCATACTTCAACCTGCAATCGATTATCACTGACTTGTCTAGTAATATTAAGATTTATGCATTTGCCGATAAGCCAAAAGTGGCCATACTTATAAACCGCACTGACTTAGAGGACTTTAGTGTCTACAGCGAGCAGTGTATTCAAGCCATCGACTTCACCTATGGCTGTAAGAAATTACTCTTCGTTTCTATTTATATCCCGCCTAATGATAATTTTGAGCTTCATATCTCAAAACTCCAGTCCTTGGCTGCCCGTTTTACTGACCGCTCAGTGCTTATCACCGGCGACTTTAACGCTAAATCACCTATCTGGGGAGGTAGCACCGTGCACCGGTCTGGACCAGGGCTACAATTTATCAATTAATTTGATTTTATTATTTTGAATGACCCAAATTCTCCCCCTACCTACTGTACATCTCTGGGTCAAAGCTGGATTGACCTCATGATCACCAATGATACACACTTTGGCCACTATAGTGTTGCAGACATCATTACTGCCTCCGACCATGAGCTCCTCACTTGCACCTACACACCCGATACAAACCCGCAAACCTCTTATAACCAAAACAGGGTACCACGCTATCATTATAATAAATTAAATTGGATTACTCTCAAAAGCGGCCTAACAAATCTTCCAGAGCAATATGACCCCAATACAATAAACGATAAAACTGAACTGGAAGCTTTCATCACTGACGTCACGAGTGATATCGCAGCGATTTGTGGAAGGGCAACCCGCAAATCTAACGGCCAGAAAAGGAAGATAAATAACTACTGGTGGACTGACGAACTAGCGATAACTAGAAAGAGAGTGAGAGCCATGAGGCGGAGGTACCAAAAATGCACGGAGGCTGCTGGAAGACAAAAATTTCTAGTTGATTATAAATCAAACTTAGCAAAATACAGAAAGCTGATTAGACTTCAAAAAAGAATAGGGATCAAGAAATATGTCGAAAGTTTCACAACAGAGTCGGCTTTTGGGAAGCCATATAAGATTGCAAAAAACTTGAACATCAGATCACAAGAAAACATCCATACCGTCACTTGTGATAGGAACGAAACTTCCGACTTCAAGACCTCAATTATTAACATTCTGAACCATCATTTTCCAATGATGCATAATCCAGAGGTTGATATCAGACTCAGTGGTACTGATGCGGACGAATTCACTGTACCTGAAATTGAACATGCTATCAGATGTCTTAAACCTAACAAATCTCCTGGTCCTGACGGCATTCTAGCTGAGGTGTACAGAGAATTATACTACTGCAATAAATCTTGGTTTAGGGCAATGCTCAACAAATGCTTTCAACTAAGAATTTCCCCCACATGTTGGAAAACCGCCCTGGTATGCCTTATCCCCAAAGAGGGAAAAGATCCCCGACTACCACAGAGCTATCGACCTATCTCCCTGCTCTTTACCTGGGGTAAGATATTAGACAAACTATTAACAGAACGTCTAGTATATTTCCTGGAATCCAACAATAAGCTAAAGTCCAACCAATATCTCTTCAGGAGAGGCAGGGGGACAGAAGAGGCCTTAGGTGCAGTGGTTGATTTTGTAGGTCAGGCTAAAAGTGAGGGGAAACATACCGTGGGGGTAGCCTTGGACTTCGAGAATGCTTTTAATACAGCTAATTGGCAAGTCCTGAAGTACTGTCTTAATAACCTTGGGCTCAGTGATTCGGTGTTGGCACTTGTTTACGATTTCCTTAACAACAGACATGCCTGTTATTATTTTAATGATCAATTTGTTATTTTACCAATTAATACAGGTGTTCCACAGGGATCATCACTGGGACCAATTTTATGGCTAATTTTAATTGATTCTCTTTTAACTAGTTTTGATTTTAACGATTGCAAACTACTGGCCTTTGCTGATGACGTCTTCCTTTTAATGAAGCACACCATTCTTTATAGTCTCGATAATCTGGGGACCGAAATTATTCAAAATATGGTTAATTGGGCCGGAAGCCACAAATTAAAATTTTCACCCGACAAGACAAAACTTATAAACCTTCCCCAAAGACGCGAAATGTATAAAGAGAACACGTCGCTTAAAAATGGAGGGGACCAGGACGGCCTATGTAAGATGCGACAGGACATTGAAATACCTTAATGTAGAGCTCGATCCTCGGCTGAGCTGGATCCCACACCTGGAGTATCTAAGATCAGATATCATCACGTTCTATGACAGACTAAAACAGTTCAGTGGAGCCACATGGGGACTTATTCCGAATATCTTGAAATTGATATACCTGCAGGCTATTGAAAGGAAAATCATTTATGGTGCCTCCGTGTGGTATAAGAATAAAGTTAAAATAAACCAGAAGCTCCTAACTATCCAAAGAATTCCATTGCTCAACATCACTAAATGCTACTCTACAACTAGCACGGAGGCACTACAAATACTTGCAGGAGTCATACCTATTGACTTAAAAATTAGAGCAACTATTTCGATTAAACGACATACCTGGTCACCAGAGGAATTTAACGACAGCGATTATCAAACAGATGAACTTAGAAATTATATCCCTTACTCAGTCCCTGTGTATGACCCTACGAAGTTAAAGATCGTTAGTAGGGGTTTCGGCTCACCGAGGGGCGTTGGCTACGAGTTCTACACTGATGGCAGTAAGAAACAGGTGACCAATGAAAGCACAGGCGCTAATGAAGATCGGGTGGGTTGTGGTTTCTTGGTGAAACTGGATAACCATACTATTTACGAACAGACCGCACGTTTAAATAATGAGTGTAGTATCTACTCCGCCGAACTTACGGCAATCAAATTGGCTACCCTTTGGGCAAACAATAACAATATTGAACAATACACCATCTTTTCTGACTCAAAGTCCTCGTTGCAGGCCCTTGAAAACCCAACCCCAACAGACCCTCTTGTAGAAGAAATTAAGGAAATTGTTCAAAACAAACAATGCTTATTCAATTGGATTAAAGCCCACTCGGGGGAGCCTGGCAACGAGGAAGCAGATATTTTAGCCAAAAAGGGCACCTTATTGGGCGGGGTGGACTTTCACTACACCATAACAAAACCCCAGGTCAAACATAGACAGAGGCAGGTCAGTAGGATTTTATGGCAGGACAGGTGGAGCAGCTCTGCAAACGGGAGACACACACACTATTTGATACCTACAGTTAACGAATGTTTTTTATCCAGCGATTTTTACTTTAATCAGTTCTTAACTTCCCATGGTGTATTTGGCGATCACCAAGCTAGGATGTTTCAAAAATCCTCCGCGTGCAAATATTGCGGTCACTATCAGACTATTAAACATCTGATGCTTGACTGTCAAAAATTTGCAACCATTAGGGGAAATAGTTTTGACAGAAGAGGCGACATAAGATCTTGGTGCAGGACTAATAAACATAGGCAAATTATTAAAGACATCATTAAACGCACCCTGGAGGACGCACTCGCCCCTGATGACATTTTGGATCCGCTCTACACGAACTAAACTCAATCCCGGTTGTTGGGCTGCCCGCCTGTACGTTTCCCTTTATTTTGACAATGTTTTGTTGTTTTATCTATCTCATTAGCTTTTTAATTCTGTTTTAATCTATTTATTCACTACATTGTGCTTTTAAATGGCTTATTTACATTGCCTTTCCTTGCTTTGCAAATTTTAGAGTCGCCTTTTAATTGTATTTGATAATTGTTTGCTTTACCACTTTACATCTTTATCTCCTTTTGTTTCACATTTGAGATTTTCTTGACTCCTTACGCCTTGCTCTGTCTTACCTGTTGTCAATTTGTCATCGACTGTATTGGTTCTTTGACCTGTATTAACTTGGGACCTCCGTTTACCTGTGACCTTTTAATGTTTTCTTGTGTTCACTTCAGGTACACGTTTTTTAATGGTTCACTTCATGTTTTACTGTTCTTGAATACATCAGTAGTTTATACTTTGCGTCATTTATTAACCTGCTACAATGTTAATGATCGCTTTGGTTTAGCGACGACCCAACTTACTCTGTATTATTACTCGTTTTAATCCTATGTACTGCCTGCACATGATGCATTGTATGTCATAATGCACTTTCCTGCGATGTATTGTAAAATTTCTCATTTGTGTCTTTGATTCACTATAAGGGAGGTCCCGTCGGCTAAGGCACTATAAGGCGGGACTCTCGGAGCATTTTAATTGTTTTACTGCCCTTGCCATCAGACTCTGTAATGTTTTCGTATTTTTGCACTTTTTGTATTTTATGTACTTTTTCTGTTTTTCTTGATTTTAATAAACATTTACCCGTATGCCCTAAATTGGGACAGGTCGGGGTAAATATTTCATATTTTATGAAATTTATACAGCTTTAACAGTGGTAAATAAAAAAAAATGATAAGCTTAAACTTCTTGAAAATAATTACATCATTCAGAGTAAATTTTACGTAATTATTTAGACATGCGCACAGAACAGATCAGATGGTCCCCCTGCCCAATGTATTTTTAAAATCTTCAAAGCTAACTTACAAGTATTTATAAACTTTAATCAAATTTAGTTAAAATTATTTTGTAGTTCTTCCTTCTTTTCTTCCTATTCAAATCTTTCTTCACTTATTCATTTGACTGATTTCAAGGTAATTAACGCCTTTTCAAGAACGAAGGGAAAAAAGAAAGGAAGTTCAGGAGTTGTCACTGTGTTTTTCGGAATTCAGGACCCCCTAAGAAATTGCTTAACTGATCAGATCAAATTTTAAAAACGTTTAGGTCAAACTTAAATGGAAAAAGTACAATGTTTTACAATTATAATTAAATTTTCTCTCACACATAGTGCCAAGAGGGAGCGAGAGGGTATTTATTTAGGAACATTTTTTAATTAATAGCAGGCATATTATTTTAAAATTTAAAAATAAAATTATTAAAAATTGAGCAAGATATTAGCATGTTAAATATTTTTTTCATATTGTACATGTTCGGAAAAAACTAAAAAGAAAATTTTTTCGTCTGAATTTTGTAGTGAATTGTATTTGGTATCTCGTGAAAAAAAAACCCGCTTCGAATATCTTGAATAAATTATAAAAAAAATTATGGTGCAAAATTGTGAAAAACAATTCCATCCGCTATTCTCCCTCATGCGCATGCGTAAAAGAATTACTTTAAATGCTCATATTGTGATATTTTACCTTCTTTCCTTCACCTGATGCTTCCCAAGTGATATAACTCAAAGAAAGGGCAATCAATTTGTAACACGAAAAAAATCTATTTATTAACAATTGTAAATGAATTTAAAGAAAATGAAACATAATTAAATCGCTAAACCAAAACTACTAGCATACACCTCCGCTCTCCATCAGAGCCCTACCTTCTCTGTTTGTTTTTGTTTTTCTCTTTTCTTTTATGGAGGGTGGCGCCACCAGACATCACACATATATTCCACAATTTTTAACCATTTTTTTTCTCCGCATTTTAAAATGATAAGCTTGTTATAAGTTAAAAATTGCCCCTAAAACTTTTATTTTTGATGTTTTAGGAAAAAAACGTAGGACAAAAAATAAAAAATAATTTTCTTTATAAAAATGTCCATATTTCCATAAATATTTAAGCTAAGTATGCGAAATTCTATGCAATATGTTTGAGTTAATAAGTTAATTGTTAAATTTTCTAGCATTAAATGATATAATGCTTGTTTTCGTTTGCAATTTATTGCCGGTCCCTCAAATCACCTCTGAGGGTTTCAAAATTTATTACAATCTTGAAAGTTATAAAGTAATCCTTTAGGTATTATTTGAGAAATTAAAAAAAAAATGTCAAAAACTGGAAGTGTCTCATTTATTATTGCACGGTAGTGTGTATTTAAATTTCCTTAGTTTTATTTCAGAGTTATTTCATTTGTTATAAACTGTTAAGTACTTCGATGAACATAACTGTTCCGTGTACATTTTAGAAATATCCCAAAAAATTTTGTCAATAAATTTAAGTAAAATTAAATTTTTTGTCAATCAATTTAAAGAAAATTAAATTAAATTTTTTGTCAATCAATTTAATGAAAATTAAATTAAAATTTTTGTCAATCAATTTAATTAAAATTAAATTAAAATTTTTGTCAATCAATTCAATTAAAATTAGATTAAAATTTTTGTCAATCAATTTAAAATTCATAAAAGACTATCCTGATTCATCACAACAGAATTAAATAATAAAAATGCAATTTTTTTAATACAAGTGATAAATGGTATCGAACGAAAAATGAACACTTTTAAAATGTTTTGAAAAGGAATTTCTTTTAAATATTTTGCGCTACATTTACTGTAATTCATGGTTTGTCATTTTTTTAATAATTTCCTTTTTTTTAAATGTTACTTAAAGACTATCTATGAGTAGTTTTTCTACAATTCATTTTTGTCAAGAATTCTAAAAAAAGTGTCGAACTCGCAATTATGGAACAATCTACATGCAATTAAATTGCGCAATAAATTAATATTGAAAAATGTGTGGTGAAAAGGATGCTGTTCCTCGCCCAGTTCAGTTCCTAGCATGTGAATACATTGAGTCACAATAATTTACAAATTTTGCTGTAAATAATCAATAAATAAGTTTTAATAATAAACAAACTAAAATAAACTGTCCAAAGAAATTCCATATTTAATTTACTTTATGATTTATAAAATGTTGTGTGTAAAGATGACTAAAAATATTATAAAATAACTGTGGATTTTTTTTTAATTACAATTAATAATCAATAAATACATTTTTAAAATTAATCACTCTGAAAAAAAAAAGCTATCTTAAGAAATTCCGAATTTAATCTACTTCATATTTTATAAAATCAATACATTTTGTAAAAAATAAATATTTTTTTAATAGTACACACTAAAATTCTGTCAAAAAAGTTCCTTATTTTATTTATTTTATAATCTGTAAAATGGTATGTACAAAAATGCTTAAAAATATTTTGAAATTACTCCAGAATATGACGAAATGACGTTAGCATTGGCGCCCAAACCTCTGACTAAAGAGAGAGTGAGGGGGGTAACGTCTAGTGTTGAACACATGTGCTTTTGGAAGAAGTATAACTCTTCTCTCTTATCGTTTCTTCTAAGTCTTTTTTCTTGTTTCAAGTCTCTTATTACTCAAGTTTCTTAGTTAAATTTGTTAATGTATACAATTATTCATATTAATTCGTGAGTATTCGCATCTAATATTTATTTCTGATAAATCATAATAAAATAAATTTTCTCGTAAAATTAAATAATTAAGAATTCGTTTCTTCTCTCTCAATATGACAATCATAAGTTTTAAAATTTAGACTGCAGTGTTTGAAACTGTTTGACAAAAGTTTTTGAAGTATAATTTAATTACTTCATTATCCTTACAATAATGTTATTAACAGAGGCGTCCTGAATTTATTTTTTCAGGGGGGGGGGACTCTCAATTTGCTGAATGAAATTTTTAATTTGATCAAATCATAAATACGCATGTAATTCATTTGCTTTAATAAGAAAGAAAAAAAAAACATTTTGTTGCTAACGCATTCACAATATGGTAAATTTTTTCATCAATATATTATTGATTTAATGATTTTATACTTGATTAACCTAGTCAATAAGCCTCAATTGGTCAGTACTTTTATTTTTTATTTCATAATCGTAGTTGAACAGCCAACCCAATTTTGGGTTTACGACTACTAAAGTTCAACTCCGCAGCCTTGTAATTTTGAACCCAATCCAGAAGACAGGGAAACTCCTAGATCAGTACCCCCAGAGGTATGATTTGTATGGGAACATGGAGGACTTCGTGACTTGACCGATTTAACGTGCATTAGTCACCATTTACTTCACGGGGAGTCTTCGCCGGGCCGGGATCGAACCCACTACCTCTTGGACATGGGCCAAGTGGCTTACCAATCAGACTATCCCAACTCTTGGTTAGTAGATTTACATTTTTGTTTTATAACCGTCGTTGAACAGCCGGCCCAATGTTTTTAGGCTTACGACTACTAACATTCAACTCCGTAGCCTTGTAATTTTGAACCCAATCCAGAAGACAAGAGAAACTCCTGGATTAAGTATGGGGGGGGGGATTTGCCTTCGTGGTGGACTTTTTGATGGAGCTATCCCAAATTTGTGTAACAAGGAGAGGAAAACCACGAAAGCCCTCCACTGTTAGCCTGACGGCAAGGGGACTGTAACCCATGATCCGTCTACCACTGAGGATATTTTACGTCTGCTCAGTGGTCAGTGCATGCCGGATGCGGAATTCGTATTGACTGGGATTCGTCCCGGTTCACGTCATTGGAATGCGAACCCTCTATCCCCTGAGCCATTTTGGTTAGTAGTTAAGGCACTTAACTGTTGTGATGAACTGCGGTTCAATCTGCAGTAACTGTCCAGCTTGTCTGGAAAGTACAGACGGCCCATGCGCGATGCTACCCACATTGCTCCAATCAGATCGCTAGTCACGAAATTATGTAGCCTTAACTTTCAAGAACCTCTGACGGTCCAAATGAGGTGTTGTGATGTGGGAATGCTTTGCTTTTATTCCATGCAATTACTTTTATTCCATTTGATAAATAAATATTAAAAAAAAAAGAAAATAAATTAATTCACAGCTAAGATGAAGATGCAATAATATCCAAACCGAATAAAAAATATTTTGATAATTATCAAATCACCTCGAAAACCGAATCGAAATAATATATTCTATCGTACTTTAAAATTAAAATATAGTTTCAATGGCAAATAAAGACAAAAAGATTTTAAGAAAAAGAAAGAGATTAACGAAGAAATTTGAAAAAAATAATAAGTTTTATTTACTGCGCATAAGTCGGAAGTTCATAGAACTCATAACATAAGTCAAAAATATAGAGAAAACATGAAAAAATACAAAGATTTATTTAGAAGAGGAGGAGAAAACTAATTATTCAATAACTAATTATTTGATAAATAATTATAATGAAGTATTTTAATAATTTTTCCTTCTTCTTTATATTTTTCCATGGTTTCTCTAGATTTTA
>NC_092215.1:49060051-49072945 GCF_043381705.1 Parasteatoda tepidariorum | reverse complement strand
CGACGACGCGAACGCCACTTTTTGTGCGTTAAACCGGTCTGTCAAAAGCGTGTTGCTTTTCTAAAACCCCCCCCCGGGAAAGTTAAATGTCCTTATCCCCTATATTAGTCCCTGGTCACATCAAAGTGAGAGACAATTACAAATACAGGCAACATTTTATATATTTATTTAATTTCAAAAGCAAATATTTTCCTCTTTTCATTAATATAATCACATGGTTGGTTAAAGTACCTATATCAGTGTCTAATAAAATATGATTTTATTTTTTAAACTTCATTAAATAATTTTAAAATTCGAATGAATTTTAAGAACACAGAGGCCGAGATTATTTATTTGATATATCATACTCTCAACAACAGTGCGTGACTTTTTTTCCCCTTCGCATTTTCCCTTTTCCCTAAAATTTTGCGGTTCCCATTTTTGTTTTATTTACTTTTATGACTTACTTTGATTGCGCGCGCCTACTTTGATCAAAGTACTTTGATCGTGTCAACCCGCCTTCATTCAATAAAGAAAAACCAAACGTTACAGTCCAGTTGACTCTATTAGCTCCGACAATAGCAAGATTAAGTGGTAGATGTTAACAAACAACTATTTTTGCAGAAATTTTATTTTTTCGTGACAAAACATACAGTAACGTAATAATAACACAAGGTTGCTTCAGGTTTATCCTTATGTTACTCCTCTATTTTAAGAAGTTATCAAAAATTAAACCCAACATATTTACCGTAAACCGGGGCGAGTCTACCCATTTTAGTTTTATTTAATTTTCACTATTTTAAATTGCAAATAAAATTTTTTTTACCAACGGAGGACTTAGTTCAGACTCTAAGGAAGATGGCGCTGTAGTAGTTTGATNCACAGCTTTAAAGAGGGATAAATAGCGATTCCGAAACACCTATTAAAAGCCTTTTTTCTTTAATATTTACAAAAGTTTGACCACTTGAAAGTTGACAAATTGAAAAAATGGGTAGACTCGCCCCGGTTTACGGTATATGTTTCTTATAAAAATAATAACATTTTATCAATATTTTTTTTTTATCTTCTTTCCCATTTATTGCTCATTTACTCCTCTCCAACAGCAAAAGAACTCTTGATTTGAATTTGCATGTTATGAAATAATTCAATTTATAGTAAATTTGTATTTTGGTTTGAAATATTTTCCATGGGAAAAAATCAATCATAAAAACTTGTTAAGATTTTTCCTTTGGCTAAGATTTATTTAAGTTATATTATAAGCTATATTTTCCCTTAATATTAGCCTATAATTTTGAAGCTCGATCAGAAATTATATCATAATATAATATAATACAATACAAAAAGATATAATAACAGAGAAATTAGGGGCACCAAATGGTGCATAATATGGTTCCCTCGACAAACCACGGAAATTATTTACCAATCTTGGTATAAGTTTGGTTCACGGTTAAACGTGCAGCAATAAGTGGTTTGAAACATCAATTGGCTAATCCCGAGGGCCCGTGGTTCAAATCCCGGCTGCGAATAACTTTTAAAAATTATATTTAAGAAAAATAATTTATTTTTATTTATTTTATAACATGGTAATGTAAATAAAATATTCCTTTACTTACTTTATTTTAGGTGAGCTTTTAATAAAAGCGTTAGAAATAAGAAAATGTTTGTTCATCTTCTGAATATATATAATGCCACAGATATCACTTGATATTAACCTGTAATTTTGTAACTCGTTCAGATATATTATTCTATATGTAATATACTACCACAACAAGCAAAATAATTATAGACAAATTAGGGGGTGCTGAATGCAGTAATACCCAGTTAAGCATGTAGATTGTAGAAATAAGTAGTTGGAAGCAACAAATCCGGTGGAGGTCAATTTCCTAAAAATAATTTTATGAAAAATAAATTTAAGAAAAATAATTTTTTTATAATAAAAAAAAATAAATTTAAGAAAAATAATTTTTTTTTATATATTTATTTTACAATATGGTAACGTACATAAAATATTCCTTTACTTATTTATTTTAAGTGCGTTTATAATAAAAACGTAAGAAGTAAGAAAATGCTAGCTCATTTACTGTATATATATAAGGCCCCATATTTACACTTAATATTAACCTATAAACTTGGACAGATATTATATTATGATATACTACCATCAGGGCCCGATTAACCCCTGAAAATAGAGGAAGCATAATTGGATTTTGGGGCCCCCCATAACTTGATCAAAAGAAACTTTTTATATTTTTCGCCCATGAACAATACATTTTAAAGAGACAAGAACCATGTGAAAACTATAAGAACCTTAGAAAGGAATACAGAGATCTTATGCAATCATGTTAGACCCTTCTTTACGTGCTTTATAGTAACAAAAACATGAGGGAGTAGCTAGCACATATGTTAAAAAAATTTAAATATTTAACTAAATTAAATTATAAAATTTCTTGTTATACGAAAGGTTCTTTGCAAGATTAGTCTCTTTTTTAACGCCAATTTTTTTTAAACTTCTTTAATTATTATTTTTTGCTTTTACAAAAAATAAGAAATTGGGCCCTTAATTTCAGTCATTTGGGGGGCCCCCTAGAATTTTACAGGGGAAGCACTTGCTTCCTGTGCCTTTTCGGTAATCAGGCCCTGACTACCATACCGACAAAATATTTATAAGAAAAATGAGAGGGTGCACAGTGGGGTATACATGGTCCCCTGACAAACAGCAGAAATTACTTTAAAAGCTAAATTGTAACATAAATAAAATATTCCTTTAATTATTTTTTTAGCGTGTTTATAATATTAGTGTTAGCTCATGTTTTGTTCAGATATAATACCCTATATTTCTCTTTCTTAATACTAGGTCAGATTTTATTTATTAATATAATATACTACCACACCAAGTGAAATAATTATAGACAAATTAGGGTGCCCTACAATGGAGCATTATATGATTCTCCCGAATTACTTTAAAAGCATAATATGACTCAGAAGATTTTTAAAAATTAGATCTAAGAAAAATAAATTTATTTATTTATTTATTTATTTTACAATATGGTTACATAAATAAAACAACCCTTTACTTTTTTCGAGTGCGTTTATAATAAAAGCGTTAGAAATTAGAAAATTTTTGAATTTTCACTCTTTTACGTAACAAACTTAAACTCGAAATTACTGGATAGGGGTAGATTGAAAATTATTTTTTCTTAAGTGATGCATGGTCATCATGTAAGCATGGTCATCATAAAGAAAAAAAAAAATCGAATTTCATTAAATTATTAAGGCGTTTTGATTATGAAAACAATTTGCTGGGAAGTTCAGGAAGTATATAAGATAAATGGTCATGGAATAATTAATAAATAAGTAATTAAATAGTAACAAAAATAGATTACTATTTCTGTACAATAGCGAATTTTCTGTCGATTGGCTGAGTGGTATGCTGAAAAATTACATTAAATGTGAGCTTCAATATATTTATTTCATTAATGTAATGTTAATACAATATTTATTCGTTATTTTAAAAGATATTTTCTAAGTTTTATAAACTTTCAAGATAAATTTCCAGTTGATACATCTTCAAAACAATACACCACTTGAAAGATGCCATGCAAAGCACGAAACACGTTATTTTGGTTTCTTTTTTTTTCTCTCTAAAACTCGTTCTCTTGCACTAACAAAACACCAAGGACGAATTTTTTTGACATTTATTATTGTTACTGGAATTTTTTGAAAAAGAAACAAAAATCTGTTAAATATAGATACACACACAGATATACATATTTATATATTCTTCCACTTCCACGAAATTTAAAACAAACAAAGTTAAAAATATTGTAAGACTTCGATGATCAAAACTAAAAACTGGTTCGCATTCTGAAAAAAGATTTGAATGTAATATCGAAAAACAAATCAAATAGTGCTGCCCTCTAGTGTAGAATTGTATTTTTAAAGTATCAGCAGAATTTAATAGCATTGTATTTTTTTCAAGATTCATTATTGATGGTATTAATTAATTGAATTTCATTCCTCAATAATGATTAATTGTGTTCTCTCAATAAAAGCACCCGAAAAATATCCGTTATAAATGTTTAGTAATTTTATTCAAGAGTGGGTCAAAGGATAAAGTGAGATTTCATTGGCTGTTGAGTTAGTGCATGAAAACTAAAGTTTAGTGGGACCATTCACTAATAACGTTAATGTTAAAACATCTTTATCATTGAGAATACGGACAATTTCATAGTTTTATTTCATGCCCTCTTAAACTTGTATACAAAACCACGTGGGTAATTGAAGCGTTGATTGATCTGTCATTTTAACTTACTTTGGCGCAGATTCCAGGCGGATTACGAAACTTGGTCTTGTTTTCTGTCTGAAGTGAGTCAGATAAATAAAATTTCTTTAAAATTAATGTATTAGTACGATCATTTGGCACTTCAACGGCGAGTAGGCAACATGTCGGTAGCATCTATAGCTCGTTTCTCAATAAAACGCTTATTTAACTCCACCATTTTCCACCGTCGAATTGCATCTTATGTTGATCGTAAGTTAGTTATTAATTTTTATAATTATAAATGCATTTTATAAACAAAAGCAGTGGTTTTGTGATGATTTCTGAAATGTTTTTATTATTTACTTCTAGCTGCTTTTGGTCTTGAAGATGAAAAATTAGAAATTCAACGAATTGCTGGAGATTTTGCATCCAAAGAAATGTTTCCTCATATGGCTTATTGGGATGAAAAGGTTAGTCTTAATTTACTAATAATGACTTTAAATTAAAAGGGTTATAAAAATACCTATACAACTCCAAAATCTTTTCTCTATTTGTTGATTGTCGTACGAAATTTAAAGTATAGTTTTAAGTTTTACTTTATTAGTTTGTAAAGTGGATTATTTTCAATACTGTATTATAATGTTGTTTATTTTTTAATTTAAATGAGAGGCTCAATATGTATATTGAAACCATATTATTGTCAATGTTGAGTGTTATTTATCATATGAGGTGGAAAATTAAAATATGTTGGCAAATTCACTTACTTACATTTTAATACACGTTATTACCTTAAATTATGAATCTCTGTATGGGTTTTTATTTTAATGTAAACTACCAAAAGTGTAAATTTTTCATTGTAAAGTATAAAAGGTAGAAAAACAAGGGTGCCAAAGGTTTTTGTTTTTATAGTGTAATAGTGTAACACATCTTATAAAGTAGAAAAGATAGCACTCTATTATTGAAATTGTGTTAGTTCAATGTATTATATGTGTATTAGCTCAAGAAAATATGTGTATTAGCTCAAGAAAAGAGCTTACATATTTATATTTCAATTTATAAGAGTAATTAGGTAGATTATAGAGTTTTGTTGGTAATTTATTTTGCATTTCATTACTAATTAAAAAGATTGAGGCATAAGCCCCATTTTTGAATTGTTTAATTTAGCATTTTCAATGATAAATAACCACAATTTTCATTTAGGCAATGTATTGTTATCTGGTGTAAATTCTAGAAACTTGTCAAACGTGTATTTTTAAATGATACGAAGGAACAGTTTGATGATACAAAAGTGTGGCTTAATCATTATAATGCACCCAGCCTTTCAATTGCAATACTTTTTAAACTATGTTAATTCAATTTTCTTTATTAATGATGAGTTTTTAGAACTATAGTTTTCTGCAAAATTAAAAAAAAGTTCGGAAAATTTTAATGTGGGTTAAATTTATTGCCTTAAAAAGAAGGGCTAAGAACATTAAATATTTTTAACTGAACTTGTAGTATGTTAAATTAATATTGCATCAACCTTATAAAAATGAAACTTTCTTTCTCTACATGTTAAAAGCAGTAAATAGGAAAAAAAAAAAAAAACATTGTGAATTTGTGCATTGCTAATTTGTTCACAGTGATAAGTTTTTTATTTTTTTATTTTTTTTTTTTAAACTGAAATTCATATTTTAAACTACTGCCTAGACTAAAGCCTGGCTGCTTTTTGCAAATTTTTTTTCTCTCTGTTATTTAATGTGTGATGATATTCTATGATATTAATGTATTGTACAAAAATTTCCTTAGATTTATGATAATACTCATGACAAATGCAATAAATTCTCTTATCTATAATTCCATTATAGACTGCATTCTAACAGTTAAAACTAAAGAACAGTATAAAAATAAAGAGTATGTCAAGTGGCATATCCACTGTGATTTAAAGTAGAGGGAAATCATTAAAACCCTACTTTAAAATTATTTGACTTAGACAATCTTGAACTTGGTTATAAATTTTAGTTGCATATTGGCATGATGGAATATTAACTATTTGATCCTGGTTATTTATTTTATTAATGCAATAGTACTTTAAAATTTTCCATGCATTGATTTAAATCTACCGTGAGTTGTCCAGTATTGATAAAATTATACTAGAAATCATTAAAACTTTCTGTTCAAAAAAAATATTATATAATTAAAATTAGTATATTTTATAATACTTTTGTGATAAAATTTACTTTTATTTCACTTTAAGTAGTGCAAATTACTTTTTCTCTCTTTTTTTGTTTGAGCTTGACTTTATTATAGAAAAGTTAAGAAAGGAATTAATTTTATGTAAGCTATATTTACATATAATATTTATTTGTTTTAAAATCAAAATTTTATCGAGTTAAGTTTGTAAATATGTTTTTTTATTTATTTTTTTATTTCATTCTTTTATTTAAATAGGCAATGCTCTAGACCTTTAAATTTGTGTTAAATCTAAAATCTAGTATGACTTACAGAAAAGTTAATGTACTATAGTATGTATTAAAATAACTTATTGCATTGAATTTGTGGTATGTGTAAACTCTAAAAGTGTGCTTAGTTTTTTAAGAAATACATTTTTGTCCTAAAGTAAAGCTTCATTTTATTTCTTCAAACATAACCTACTATTTAAATCAACCAATTTTACAAATGCTAATTGCAGGTGAAATATTTATATGCAAAATGTATGAAAATTGTATATTTTAAAAGTGTATGTATTTATCATGTATGTATTTATCAAACATGCAGAAAAAAAGCTTTATTTTCATAGACAGTAATTCTAAATTTAACTTTTATGGTTTCCCATATAATTCCCATTATATAAGGACATCCAGTAATGATGTTACACCACTTGTTAAGAAATTGTGATAGTTTTTAACAAAGAGAAGGGGGGAAATGAAAGCAGGAAGTGTGACATCATTCATTATTATATAACTAAAGAAGTGTGACATCATTCATTATTATATAACTAAAAACATCCTTCATTTGTCAACAGATCATTATCAGATCATTATTATCAGTTTAGATATGTATTTTTTTATTTTTACCCAGAATGAAAAAAAGAAAGGAAAGGAAAGGAAAAAAAAAGACTAACAATTTTTGTTAGGGTTACAAAGGGCGGAAAAACATATATTTAAAGTAAAAAATTAAATTTGAATTCTGATTTACAACTTAGTTGTTTATTTTTAAACTGCAAGCATAAGTTTTTAACATATTATTTTTATTATTGTTTGGTCTCTTAGATGTGCTTTTAAAAATGGTAGATTCCATAAAACAATACAGTAATCATATAATTTTTTAATGACAAATTGAGGGATCGTCCACCAAAAGTCCTGCACAAAAATGTCAAGTATCATATCCACTGTGCTTTAAAGTAGAGGGAAATCTTTAAAAACCTGCTTTAAAATTATTTGACTTAGACAATTTTGAACTCAATTACAAATTTTAATTATATATTGGTAGGAAGGAATATTAACTAATTGATCCTGGTTATTATTTTTTTTTAATAAAACAATACTTTAAAATTTTCCATGCATTGATTTGAAATTATCAGGAGTTTTCCAATATCATAATATTATACTGAAAATAATTAAAACTTTATGTTCTAGAAAATTTTTTGTAATTAAAATTAGTACATTTTATTATACTTTTGTAATAAAATTTACTTTTATTTCACTTTAAGTAGTGCATAATAATTTTTTTTTGTTTGCCTTATTTTTAGAAATAGTCTGATATATTCCAAAAATGATGTTTTTCTTTTTTGTTTTTTTAAAAAAAGAAAATGTTGTTCTGATTTTTTCTTTGTCCAATATGATGCCTGAGGTAGGATTAACAAATTTTTGATGGTTTGTTATAAAATATTTTTACAAATTAATGATAATAAATTGATTGGACTTTTATTTAGTTATAAATAATTATTCATGTAGTATTTTATAGCTAAGAATTATTCTGATAGTAAAGTTAAATTTAGGACTGTGCTTCTGTTTAACAATCTGTTATGACTTAAGTTGCCGGCAATTTTTTCCCCACAATTCTGATATAAATTTTCCGATCATTGGTTAGAATCTCATGAACCATGATTCATTATAGACAAGTATGGAAATGCCCCACGGTTAAAATCATCAATGATGCATTTTCTTAATTGTCTACAATGGATGTTGCTGATTTTAATAAAACTATCGACCATAAAAACAAGTTGAGCTTGATACTTACATAGGAAGTTTCTTTGTTTTCTGATTAAATTTACAGCTCTGAATCAAAATTGCATATATTTATTTGAAGCCTTAAATAATGTGGATAAATTGCTCTCTGTCAAGTTTGAAATCAATAAGCAAATTTATTAAAAAGCTTATGTCCAATATTAGAACTAGCATTAGATATTTAAATTTTATACATAAGCACACTTTACACCTTGATAACTTAACCCCATCAATAAATCAAAAACCATCTCTTAATCAATTTATTTGACTTCAGAAAAGTTAATTGGTATTGGGTAAAGGAATTTATTTTATGTCAGCTATATTTCCCTTTTATAGTTAGATTTATCAGTCACCATTAAATTTAATAACAAAACAGTCTTGGTGTTAAAAAAAAAGGTACAATAACTATTCTAATAGTTTCTATGGATTTTTTTTTTAAAAAATAAAAAATTATTTTGGTAACAAGGAAAAAAATTAAATCAATTTTTTGCAGTGTTTTTCAAATGATGTAAAAAGATAAATGTTTAATGAAGTAAAAACATAAATACTTAGTTTTTTTTCTATTCATTTTTAATTATTTTATGCCAGATAAAAATAAATTTTAAAAATATTTTTGCTGTGAAATATTTTTCTTTTTTGAATTTTAATTATTTTTTGCCTTGACGCATTTTTAATAAATGATTATTATTAAAGCTTAAATCAATATTTTATCCAGTTATGTTTGTAAAAAACTTTTTTTATTTTATTTAAATAGGCAATGCTAAAAAATGATATAGACTATTAAAATTGTGTTAAATCTAAAATCTAGTTTGACTTAAAGAAAAGTTAATGTTTATTACTATAGTATGTATTAAAATTACTTATTACATTGAATTTGTAGTGTATGTAAACTTTTCAACAAAAAAAAAAAAAAAAGAACGAAGGGGAAAAAAAAGACTTAAAATAATTATATTTTTTTATTTCCAAACTGCAAATTTACGTTTTTGACATACAGTAAGACATATGATGAGGAAGAGGGTAGAGGTAAGGTGAAATGTGACACTTTCTTGCAAAGGAGAGGGAGGGTGTCAAAAATACCAAAGAGAAAGTGACATTATTTATAGACTATCTCATGAGGCCCTTTGTAGAAAATAAAGAAAAGTAAAAAGGAATCAAATGATTTCAATAAAAATACTAGTAATATAAAGGTAATTAGTATTATAATTTACTTTCTAAGTTCAAAGACTTACATGCTTAAAAAAGTTTTTTAATTTTTCTCTCTGAGGCAAGTTTTTATGTATGTTATGTGAAACCTATTTTTTTTTCGATTTTTTATTCAGGATTTCTTATTTGCATGTTACATTCGAGAAATATTTTTTTATACTCACTTTTATTAGCTGAAAATGTAACTGCCTGCATCACTTATAATTTAATGTTGACAAGAATTCGGTAGTATTATAGATTATTTTTATTAAAATCTATATTTCAAAATATAGGAGTTAATTTTTAATTTAAACTTATCAATTAAAAACATTCTACACTAAAGACGGTTATAAGATTCTATTATCTCTTAAATATTAATTTGAGAAAATTAAAAAGAATTTTATGCATTAAAAAGAACTTAAAAATTAAAACTGAATAAGCTATTGGTTGTTAGGCAGTTAGGTACTTTATGTTGGTATTGTTGTTAAAAACTGAGGAGAAACAGCCGATGTTTCGTTTTTCTTTCATTGCCATTTCAGAGAAAGTAAAGAAAGATTAGGTGTATGTTACAACTTTGTAGATGGCGTTTTGGAACTTTGAAGGTTCAAAAATTAGTATTTAAAAATTTCTTTGAAAAAATTGTCCTCACTCAAGGAAATCGAGAATTTTTTCTAGGTATTTAATGCGTTTGAAGGAAAATAGTTAGTTGAAGGTTAATAGTTTATGCGTTTGAAGGAAAAGGCAGATTTGTAGATAACGAGCTTTTAATAATTTTGTCACCTTTTTCCTCCCCAAACCTCTTTAACTAATTAACTCTTCTTATTTTACTAATTTATTTTGTAATGTTA
Organism: Parasteatoda tepidariorum; assembly: GCF_043381705.1. Lineage (NCBI taxonomy): Eukaryota > Metazoa > Arthropoda > Arachnida > Araneae > Theridiidae > Parasteatoda > Parasteatoda tepidariorum. The sequence goes on along the minus strand of NC_092215.1, from coordinate 49,062,467 downwards.
AAGAAAACAAAAGTAATCAATAATAGGAAGTATAGATAACCTAGTGAACTATAAATCGATGTAAAAAATAAAAGTTAAATCAACTAGACTACATATTTATTAATAAATTAGAAATATGATATTAGAGAGAAATTACATAGTTAAACATTCGTATTGAGAGTGATTATTAATAGGACATAAAGACGTCTTAACCCCGCCCCGTCCCAAAAGGGGCATACGGGTAATACATGGTGACTATCGTTACTGCAATCCTCGAATCAGTCGGAGGACCCGGTGGTGCATGGACACGAAGTTCCATGGCCCCGAGTCACGCCCGACAAAAAGCAACACAGTCGTTCGGTGGACAGAGGAGGCCGAAAGGGACAATCCCGAGTCGGGTGCGGCGGTGCCATGCTCAGCCGCAGACGACTCACCAGGAGTGTGGCACTGAGAGACCGCCGCCACCCCACGACCCATCGAGGCATCCTCTGACTGGAAGATTCGGAAACCATTTTGAGCTTTAATTAAAAATTTACAATCGAAATAATGACCGACAACCTGTCGGTCTTACAAATAAAATGAAAATTACAATTGAAATACAAATTGAAAGCACCCGGAAAGGGTGGAGGACGCCATAGTCAGCTCACAAAATTTGGGGAATAATCAGTATGAAATCCTTGTTCTTAATACTGCAATAGCCCTTTGGTTGGATGGGCACGATCTTTGTCTTGCTGTGTGATTAACATTTAGTTTTGAGCCGTATTTTTTGTTTGCGAAGTCGCTTTCTTTTTGCACTCGTTCATCTTATGCCCCTCTTCACCGCAGTTTGCGCAGTTTTCTTTATTCAGACAATCTTTAGCCATGTGCCCGTATGTGTTACACTTGTAACACCTCAAGGGTCTTAAGTATTCTTTGGCCCGATGGACGGACCAACCAATTTTAAGTTTTGTCTTTCTCATAATTTTCTTGAAGACGCTAGGGTTCGTCTGGACAACACAGTGTTTCCCTTGTTTGCCTTTGATGGAGAAACAAACTTCGAATTTCCCATCGACCATTTCACTATTCTGATCTCCTAATTTTTCTTTGAGCTCTTTCTTACTAATTGTCTCATCTATATCAAATAAGATGACTCTAGGGAGTCTCATGGCTGGGATTTGACATTTAAAATCTTTATCCAGACCCTGCTCTTCAAATTCTTCTTTAATTTTCCTTGCATCACTCTTAGTCAACGTTCTAATTTCTATTCCGCCTTCTTTTAATTCCTTTGATTCCAACTTGAAGCTCAGTTGGGTCAATCTTTTCTTTAAGCGACTTTTCTGTTTCCTCAGAGGAGCAAGGCACTTGGGCGCACGACTATCACATGATCTGACTTCGCACTGGGGGCTCCCCTACTGATGCTGCTCTTTGTAATTTCAGCGTAAGTCCTTTTCATCTTTTTAGTATTTTTGCAGATTACGTTTTTTAAAGCATCTTGTGCTTCATCTTGGAACCCCTTAGTGTGCGCTAATACTTCACCTTGACTTTGAAATAAGTCGTTGTAGCCCATGGCAATTTTTGTTAGTTCAAACATTTTTATTACATCTAGTTTTTTGCTTACGTTTTGGCTGATAAATTTTAAAAATACTCCATTGAGCTCTTGTGCCTTTTTGGACCACTCTTTTCGAGAAAGGTCAAACGACTCTTCAAGGTCCTCCGGGATAGAATCCCCTTCCTCAAGATCATTCTCACTCATAATGAGTCCTTGACTTAAAGTCCAAAATGATTTCAATCAGGTTTCTAAGTTAGACTCTAACTTCGGCTCCCAAGCTCCGATTTCGTCGCTCAAGCGAGCACTGTATATACTTAAAGTCTTAAAAAAAAAGAAAAATTTCTTTGAAGAATCAAATCGAAAATCGAAGCCAGATGAGCTGTTTTCGGTCTACCGTCCCCTATGTCTGCGTTAGCCACCCAAAGGTGTTACTCCCTCGTACCACGAAGAGGTGCAGAGCAGGTGCTATAAAGCTGATTTTGATGTTAAATGGTAGACCTTTTTAAGAATTCGACGCAGGGAATAGTCTCTCGGCCGTTGTTCCACTGCGAGTATTCGTTCTCGAATTACTTAGATAGCTCGTTCGAATTCTAAGGGACACGAGGGAATAGGATAGGACATAGCGTGCGTCGTTCACCAATCGTAGTTTGTGTCCAACTGCTCGCCATTTTTCTTCAGCTCATCCTTTTTCAAACCGTTGTCATTCGCACACCTGAAAGTTCGACGCCCAAGGGTCCCGCAGTGGACTGATCGTTAAGACACGGTTCCAAGCAGATCACCGAAGTCAAGCATCACTGGCTACGGTCAGTGTGCGGGTGGGTGACCACTTGGATCAGTCTGCGTAGGGACCGAGGGTGTGCGGTATTGGTCCTCGTTAAACTGTGCTACCGTAAAGTGCTCGACTTCGCG
>NC_092215.1:49054439-49056605 GCF_043381705.1 Parasteatoda tepidariorum | reverse complement strand
AATGTTGAATCCAATATAACAACTTAGATTTCCCGCGCTTTTCGAGTTATGTAAAAGCGCTGGAAACCTTGGCCCTCCTATTATCCCTAACTGAGGTGGTCTATGAGTTTTCAAACGAAGTTATTAAAAAAATGAAAAACAGTGGGAGGTTAAAATTGTTTAACGCTCGTCACCTACTTTGTTTTTATTATTAGCGGTTCCCTTTCATATTTCACTCCCCCAGTTATAAAAAGAGTTCCTCGAAAGACCTCGATGTCTTCTTTTCGAGCCCTCGAGGAAAGGTTAAATGTTGGATGCTTTTTTTAATTCTGCCATAACTTGAAAAAAAAATTAGTAAAATTTTTAATTAAAAAAATAATCGTTGATGTTGATTGATTTTGCGCCTTTTTGAAATAATGCGCCCATGGCGTTCGCCATACTTGCCATACCCTAGATACGCCACTGGCGCCATCCCCTCCGCAGAGGATCAAAATTGTTATGGCATGTCATCCTCCGGGATGTTTCCCAGACCGTCGCCAATAGTCCATTGTGCAGCTCTAGTGCGACGTAAATTAACAACAACATCGATACCCAAGGCGCATTCTCGCTATCGCGATATAACTCACTACAGGAAGTAATTTTGAAAAACCGGGAGATATAAGGAGAAAATAATTTCTTACTTGTCTTCAATCTATTTTCTATGGATGGGGTTTTCAATATAAATGTAAACAATAACAATCTCGAGTTCCATACCTGCTCTAGTTCCGGTTGAAAAGTTTGCAACTGTTTACTACAGCTTATTCCGCGAGGCGATATTTTCTAACGGATAATTTTGTTTTCAATAATAGAAGTAAATTAGATAATTTCTGAGCTCAAATCTGCCGTAATTCGTAAGATATTGATGTTATCAAGTAATTCTGGTGAGTTTGAAGTGAAAATATGTTTTAGTTATTTATAGATATGTTGTTAAAAAGGGTGACATGGTTGCTAGATTTTGAATAACTCGCTTTTTTGGCAGTCGTGATTTGGCCTCTTTCTATTTGTTTATTACTGTTTGTTCTTGTTGCAAGCTGTGCACCATCTTGCGTTAGTGTTAGCACCTTTAGCATTGTAAACACAAGTATTGTTCGCATTGTAAACCAATTAATAAGTAATCAAATACCACGTTTGCAAGAATCTCAAAACACAATGATCACGTTGTGAGCTAAATGGCTTTAAAATACACCAGAAACAGCAACCCCGAAGTATAGGAGGTATGGAGTACGATCCTTAGTGTAGAAAATGATTCATGCTCAGGAATTTCACTACTGTATGTATATTAGGGTGGTCGTAAGAAATGAAAGTTCGAATTTCTTTGTCAGCATCCTCTAAAAAGGTGCCATTTGCTATAAAACTGTAATTCTGAAAGTTTCAGCTCAAAAAGCTATTTAGACCCCGCCCCCGAGCGTTTGAACGAATCGTGATTTTTCTCAATAAATAGGATGTTTTGCGCTATAAAATTCGAGTTATTAAATATAAATCTGAGCTTCTTTTGTAAGTAGATTTCCGCTTTTTATAAATGAAACTTCTTTGTCAAAGGATAAAATGACTTTTCCTAACCCCACCTGATGAATAAAGGAAAATTGTATGCAATTGGTAAAAAAGTTTAAGTAAGAAGGCATAAAAAATAATTTTTTAAAACATGATGGACATAAATTATGAAATTGAACAAAAACATATTTATGAAAAAAAGACCTTATTTCAGATAATTCAGACATTTATACAAAACACAGCACCATAAAATATATTAAAAATGGTAAATTTAGTAATCACAGTGAATTTAATACTTATTAGCTTAAAAAATAAAAAATACAGATTCAAAGAGTTAAAAGTAATGGAAGAGTAACATTTATTCCAGTTTCCTAACTGTATTCTTTTTACATTTCATGTTCATTGTATCAGTATAGTTTTGAAGGCATTTTCACTTCTTCAAATTAAAGAACAAAAGCAACTTATTGAGAATTTAAGTATCACAAGTGATTTAAAAACTTTGATATGGCAACTTTTAATATTTCTGCTTCTAGTTTTTCCAAATTAAAGCTTTAGAAAATTTTCGGACTTGATACGGAGCTACTGTAGCATTTATAGCATTAATCTAAACTTTTAAATAGATGATTATTAATATATATATATATATATATATATATA
>NC_092215.1:49038981-49054033 GCF_043381705.1 Parasteatoda tepidariorum | reverse complement strand
TATATATATATATATATAAGGCCTATTTCAGGAGTTTATGAAAATAACAATTTTTTGAGAGCAGAGGATTTTTGTATTCCACTTAACATGATGTATGGCACCTGAAAGATATTTTGTTTTGATCATTGATGGATATTTTTTTGGTGTTGCAAATTTTATAAATGTCAAGCACAATTACCTGAATACTTACAGTCCAAGAAGATATATTTTTGGTTTTGCAGTTACCTAGACGAGCGGTTCTCAAATGATATTTCGCTGAACACTTAGGTTACATTGAAAGGTTATAGGGGTTCCGAAAGTTAGGATAACATTATCAGTTGCGAAACCCTGCAATAAAATTTATATCCAATTAATTTTCCATTAGTTATTTAATATTGATCTGATTACTATTCTTAATGTTTAGTTTCGTCCTTTATTTTATCGCATTTCAGCTGATTCATTTTCAGTTTATGCATGCGACTCATCAAAATATTAGAATAATCAATTTTCTTATCCGATAAAACGAGAACACAATGCATATATATATATATACAAGCGATATATTTTTTTAGGAATGTATTTTCAATAAAATTGCGACACAAGCTTGACATTTGCTCATTTTTTAAAAAAAAAGATAATTTAAAAATATTATTATTAAATCTCAAAATGTTAGAATATTTAAATTAATTGGTCCAAATTATTGGAATATAATACGATAATATTTGCTTTTGTTTTACGAGTAATAATAAGTTTTTTAGATTTATTGTTGACGATTATTTTAAATATACTTTTTTGCCTACATTATGTTTGAATTCGTTTTACAAAGGGACGTGTACGCGATATTCTAGAATCAATAAAGCTACGAGTTAATAACTTACATCGAGATGCTAAAAATCAACAATACTTAGCCAACTATTTGAGTTGTCTAAGTCTTTGAGTTGTGTAAGTTTGATCAAGCGTTAGCAGAATCTTGTAACACTATTGGAAGTTTAGAAATAATCGTTGCAATGTTAGTCGAAAACCGAAAACTTCAGCCAGAGAGGACAGAAAATACGCATAGTTACAAAAAAAAAAAAAATCTTTTCTGGAGTGTATGATATTTGCATCGGAAATGGAAAGAAAGAATTAATATTTATAAACCGACAACATTAAGACGACTTCATAAATTTAAGTTTTAATCTCGTGTTTCAAAAACAAAACTACTTACGACTGTAAATCAAAAACTTGCAAGAATGAGGTGGTGCTAATCAAAAATGTTATGGGACTTGGAGGATTAGAAAAATATATTATTTAATGACGAAAGTATATTTGTATCGTATTGCAATCAAAGCGTTCGAGTTTGAAGGATAAAACAAATAGAGTGCTTATTACGTTCTGTAGTATTTGCAGCTAGTGTAAGGTATGGAGTTGTGCAAATGGACCTGGAAAGATCCCCAAAGAAAAAGTTAATTAAATAATTCATCAAAATATTCTCGAGCACTATATGATTTTATCATCTTAAGATTAAGAGGAGGATTTAATTTTTCAGCAAGATTTAGCTTCCCCTCATACATCAAAACCTACTAAAATCTGACTGAAGCAGTGCTACCGTGGTCAGCTAATTCACCCAATTTTTTTTTGTCGTATGCGTGTTTAGGCAGTGGGGGTGCGATTGATCCTGTTTTTAAGTGGCGCCATCTATGGCCAGGAATTTGACTTCTGCCACGCCATTCACACAACCACAACCCGTTTATAGGGCGGGTCACATTCACACACAAAGGAGAAAGGACATAGAACACACACAGAGAGAAAGAAACATCCATGCCTTGCCCGGGATTAATTCACCAAATCTTAATGCAATTGAAAATTTATGGGATATAGTAAAGAAAAAACTACAAGGAGTTGCTCCTACAAGCGAAACTGAGCTGGTGCCGAGCATTAAATCTACTTGGGCTAATGTAAACAAAAAGTACTAGGACGAAAACTTGTTCCATGCAAGATCATTTACATTCAGTGATGCTACATGCGATGCTACAAAATATTAGTAACTTTCTTTCTCCGTTAATTAAATTGTAGTGATTAAAATGAAATATTCTAATATTTTTCACCACATAAAATTTTATTCTATTGGGAGTACAAATTAGTTCGGTCCATTTTTTTTGTGGTCAAAAATGCATTTATTTCAGAACAAAATGAATGCACAGATTAATCAAAGTATTGTCTATCGCTGGCTACTACTTTTTCCCACCTGTCAGGCAATTTTCGAATTCCATCTCGAAAAAATGTCTCGTCTTTTGAGGCGATCCAAGTTAGGAGCCAATTTTCGATTTCTGTTAAAGTAGTGAACTGGTGACCTGCCAAATCATGCTGCATCCGTCGGAACAACCAGTAATCAGAAGGAGCAAAGTCCAATGAATACAGCGGGTGTGGTAAAATATCCCACTTGAGCGTTTCCAAGTAGTTTTTTACGACTTTTGAGACATCAGTCCGACCGTTATTATGCAGAAGAATAACTTTGTCATGTCTTTGCTTGTATTCCGCCCTTTTTTCTCGTAATGCACGGCTCAAATGAATAAATTGTAGCCTATACCAATCGCCCGTAATGGAATCACCAGTTTGTAGCAGCTCATAGTATACAAAACTATTCACCATTTATCATTCACCATTTTCCATTCTTTATTCACCATTAACCATTCTTGAAACGTCGAAACCATTCTACATGATTTATCAGTTGGAGCATTGTCAACATAAACTTCTACAAGCATCGATGCGCTTCAGCTGCACCTTTCTTCCAATTAAAGCAGAAACATAAAACCTCCCGCAAATGGTGCCTCATTACCGCAAAATTTGACATATTCAGCAAAGTAAAAAACAAGGTTTTTGTTTAAAACTCAAAGCGATATAAACTGAATATTATTGACAGATGTTTAACCTCTCTGAAACCACTGAAACCAGCTGTCACTATATAACATTCATAACAGCAGAGCCATTTTTTAAAAACGGACCGAACTAATTTGTACACCCAATAATATTTTGATTTCTTTCAAAAATTGTATAATTGTATAAATTATTTGTTAATTAATTTGCTAAAATTGTATAGCTAATTTGTTTTACTTTGATTTTTTTAATGTCTAAGCAATACAGTGAAATATGTAGATTTAACTCGTTAAATTTGTAACTAAGCAAAAATAAATTAAGCAAAGTTAGAGATTTTTAGTGTCGAAATTTTCAATTATTCAAATAGTTTAAATCAGAGCTCAATTTTCTTGCAAAATTGGTGGCCTAATGTATAATTTTTTTTTGTTTGCTTTAAATCACTTATTACATAACGTGCAGAAGTCCTAAAAATGAAATTTCAAAATCAGGAAAGTCATTTTATATGTTCGAACTTAGCACGTAGATCTTCATAGGCCGTAATGCAATTCTACTATTCATTTCTCTCATTCTAAATAAAATTTTATAATATTTTGATGCTTGGATATGGGTACTCTTTTGTTACGATATGAGCAAATAAACGAAAGAATTTTTTTCTTTCGGTGGTTCAAGTACTCTTATATTAGGGTTTCAAGGCGTGTTTGTTATGATTTCTTAACCTTTCTATCGTTCGCTTATTTAGTTTTGAATAATCTAAGAACTCGAAGTCTGTTCATTTCAAAATTCTTGCGGTTGAAATTTTAAAAGTAAAGTAAGTAAAAGAGTGCCAAAGAAATATCCTCTACAAATAATAACAGCCTCGACATCCTCTACTAATAAAAACAACAAGTCGCTATCTATTTGATAATATTTTCTATTTTTAGATGGACCTTATTTGAACACCTGTGCAATTCCTTCTGAAGTCATGACTAAATTAAATATACTTAACACGATTTGTGTATTTTCTACATTACTTTATCCATGGATGGATTAACCGCTTTTTGGTGTTATCTACGGTCTAGTAAAAGATAAACTGCAATTCGTTCATAAGAGATTTTGTTCCATGATCAGTGCTAGATAATGCTGTACAATTTTTTGTCAGTGGGTCAGGTATTTTGAGGTACCCAAGTCTGTGCTCGCACAATTAGATCGCACAATAATTTTTCCGTCTAAAACTTTGTTTCGTGACCTTCCGTCCTCGTTATTTACCTGCGGTATTTTGCCTGATTTAGATTTTCCTTAATATTTTAGTAAATTATAATATTTTGTAATTACAAATTATTTTTTTAAGAAACGCTAATTTTACTAAGCACCTAGAGCACCTTAATAATTTTAGATCAAGTGATGGCATTTTGCAATGCTAAGATTAATAGTGACTAAATAAACATACTTTTTTTTTCTTTTTACGAATTTCTATTTCAGAAGCTTGGAAGGTTATCTAGAAAATATGATAGCACTAATTTAAACGGGAGAGTGGTCAGAGGTTAGAGCGGTCAGTGTGGTTCATAATTTGCCATATCTCTCTTTCTTTCTGTCTGTCTGTTTAAGAAAATTAAAGCGTTTTTAAGAAATTATATATATATATATAAAATATTTAATGTTAAAATATGTTACATGTTTATCTGTTACAAATAATTTCTGAAAAATTATTGCTGAATTTACCCTGACTCCTTGGAAGATTGAAAAATATTGATAATAATAAATCATTTCTGGAATTAACAATTTAGCAAGATCCTAGATTAGCGAAATGTAGGAAAATAGTGATAAAACAGTGAGCTCGTGATTAACTCACTGTTTTTAAAAAGAATGGAAGTTTTTTTTTTTTACTATATCGTGGTATGCCTAACTCACTATTTTGAAAGAGGAACAAAAAAAAGGTTAGTTTTACCAAACTATGGTACGATTAACTCAATATTTTGATGAAAAGAAGAGAAAAAGATTTCGGAAAGGTAGTAGTATCGAAAGTGAGCATCAAAGTCTTTTTTCATTTAACTAAAAAATCGCATCTTAAAAATATTAATGCCAAATGTTCGTCTTTTTTGAAGTATTTTTAAAGGAAATGGCCAAATAAGAAACCCAGGGGCATTCGGCGATTTCAAATTATCAATTCCGAAAAATCATTTCTAAAATTTACCATTAAGTGCACTTAAACTCATATGAAGATTTTTCTTCCTATCTGTACTTTTTTAATGTGATTGTTTCCTTTTAATATAATGGCCACAAAATTTAAAACTACAAGTACTCTCCGTTTTCAGTAATTCTTTTAAATTTTATATTCAAAAATAGGTTTGACTATTAGGTTTTAATTCACTTTTTAGATGCTTAAGAAGCCTTGCAGTATAGTTTCTTAAAAATCCATTAATTAAACAACCTCCAGACTATTTCCAATTGTTATATTTCTCTAGATTTCGAATAGCTCCAGGGACGCCAACTTTCTACGCTTTTTAGGAAAATTTATTCTAGGGGTAGTTAAGTTTCAGCAATAATGCTCTGAACTTTCGTACTAGATATAAATGATTTAGAAGTCTTTTAAAAATGCACTTTGTTTCAGACCTCACAAGATGAGGCTTATAAAACTTTGTCAAAATTGCTTGAGATTCTGAATAANAATAATACTTAATTGGAGATATATATATTTTGATTTCTGACCCTCAAAATAAGAGCGCGTATCCGCACACCGAAAAGAACTAAAGGGGTTATTTTAAGATTGATCTTTGGCATAATAATATGTAGTCAAAAATCTCGCCAATATTATCATTGAGAGCCGCGATGGCTCAGGGAATAGAGCGTTCGCCTTCCAATGAGGTGAACCGGGGCTCGATCCCGGCGATGACTGGCCGATACGAACTCCGCATCCGGCTTGCACCGAAAACAGCGCTGACGTGAAGTATCCTCAGTGGCAGACGGATCATGGGTTAGAGTCCCCTTGCCGTTAGGCTAACCGTGGGAGGTTCTCGTGGTCTTCCTCATTATGTAACGCAAATGCGGGTCAGTTCCATCAAAAAGTCCTCCATGAAGGCAAATTTCTCCCAATACCTGATCCAGGAGCTCCCTTGTCTTCTGGATTGGGTTCAAAATTACAAGGCTACGGAGTTGAACATTTGTAGGCAGCATTGGTCGAACCCTAAAATAAGAAAGGGAATTGAGGAAATAGTAAGAAATTTGTTTAGTAACAAGGCCCCTCCCTGAATCCTGATGGTCTCTTGCTGCCTATTGTTAGGAAAGATATACTTTAAATCTCTTATTGATTTGCCTGTTATGGTTTGATTTTTACTTGAATTTTTTCCTAAACTGTTTTTTTGCGTTTTAATTTCATGTCTTTTGTCAATCTCTGCCCTTATGTGATTCCTCATTGATTTTTTAATCACTTGTGTTCCTAGAGTAGATGTCTTTTTTTTGTTGTTTTGTTTTTGTTGTTTTGTTTTAAAGAGAAATTCCTGGAATTTGATACCTTAAGTATTGTTGTGCCAGCTGAAATATTTTATTCTGAGTTACAAACATCTTATATTTAACCATGTGAAATTCTTTCCTTTTATTAACTTTGCACCCCTACTGAAGATGCGACATCAATATCTCTTCTGATTGATACTGTTTATTTTCTTTGTTATGTTTGTTTGTATTTAGTTTATTTCTAAGTAACGCTGTTTTCTGGATTTCATATTTAATATTCTACCTATTTGTTAAAACGCTAATTTGAAAATTTTGAATATGTTTGCTTATGTGATTGAACTGTTGCGCGCACTTCGAACTTTCGGACTGTTTCCGGATGCCCCCTTAGGGGGGCGGGGCGGGGTTAAGCTAGTTATTAGTAGTCGTATACACAAAAATTGGGTCGGCTGTTCAACGACGGTTATAATATAAAATAAAATATTATTATTTGGAGGCCGGGATAGCCTGGTTGGTAGAGCGCTGGGCACATGTCCGAGAGTTTGTGAGTTCGATCCCCGCCGGTCCAAGACTCCCAGTGTAGCAAATGGTGACTGATGCACGGTAAATATGTCGAGTCGCAAAGTCATCCATGTTCCCGTAACAAATCAATATCTCTGGGGGTACTGATCCAGGAGTTTCCTTGTCTTCTGGTTTGGTTCAAAATTACAAGACTAAGGTCGGCTGTTCAACGACGGTTATAATATAAAATAAAATATTATTATTTGGAGGCCGAGATAGCCTGGTTGGTAGAGCGCTGGGAACATGTCCAAGAGTTCGTGAGTTCGTTCCCTTCCGGCCCAAGACTCCCAGTGTAGCAAATCGTGACTGATGCACGTTAAATATGTCGAGTCGCAAAGTCATCCATGTTCCCGTAACAACGTCTCTGGGGGTACTGATCCAGGAGTTTCTTTGTCTTCTGGTTTGGTTCAAAATTACAAGACTACGGAGTTGAATATTAGTAGTCGTAAACCCCAAAATTGGGTCAGCTATTCAACGACGGATATAAAATGAAATAAAATATTATTATTGAAAAAATCATTCTTTCCATCTTTCGTAAGAATTAGGTGCGCATGCTCCATAAATCGAAACTGAAAAGAACTAGATCACTAGATCGATGAGAACTAGATCGCTCTTATAGTGACTAATATCGATGTCTGTATGAACTTGTTTAAGAAAAGTAGCATGTAAGTTACAAGCAACGCATTTCCTTTCCCATTATTATGTGTCTTGATATATCGCGCACAATTAATTTATCAATCCATTATTGTCAATTGTCGTTTTATTCTCGTCGCACGATTTCCTAGTAGAGACATTTTATTTTATGCTCTTAAAGAGGGGCTTGGATAGCCTGGTCGGTTGGGCGCTGGGCCCATGTCCGAGAGTTCGTAGGCTCGAACCCCACCGGCCGAAGTTTCCCCGTGTAGTAAATGGTGACTGATGCACGTTAAATCTGTCGAGTCGCAAAGTCTTCCACGTTCCCATAACAAATCAATACCTCTGGGGGGTACTGGATTGGAGATGGATCGTTCTCTGATTCAGATCAAAATTACGATCTGTGAATGAATGAATGGATGTATGAATGGGTCCGCCCTATAAACGGGGGCGACGAATGGGTGTGGCAGAAGTCGAATCCTTGGCCATAGATGGCGCCACTGGAAAACAAGAACAATCGCACCCCTTTGTTTTAACAGGCATACGAGAGAGAAAGGTGGGTTTTAATTTTTGAATTATTAAAATAAAGAGAATTTGGACATTTCCTACTGGAGCTCCTACCGATAGATCATCATTCCCATAAGAAAGGGGAATCAGAAGAATTTTGTGAAACTACCCTGATGGCAAANTTTTTTAAAAAAAAAAAAAAAAGAAACAAAAAAAACTTAGCGATTTTTGGCATATTGAACGTGCCATTGCACGTAAATATATATGAAGAACGAAGGGCATTATAAGGATAAGCCAAAGTTTCATTTTTTTTTTTTCAAAAATGTTTTTTTTTTTTATTTTCTAAGGAAAATTACGTTTTCTATTTAGACTGTGTTTCTGAGTATTTTGCTGTTTTCTAGTTATAAATTTAAAAATTTGTAATAATACTTAATTGGAGACAATAATGCAGCAGTTTGATGAAAAAATTTTACCTTTGATTAAAAAAAATGTGGCTTATCACTATATTGCATCAAGCCCTCTATTTTTAAACTTTTATAGTGTGTTTCTTAAATTTATGAACACATTTGTTGTTGAAAAATATTGTATGACGAAGATAAGTTGCTAATTTTAAGTAACTATTTTGTATATTTTTGTAGGAGATATTTCCTGCTGAAACATTACGAAAAGCTGCTGCCTTAGGCTTCGGTGCTATATACACCTCTGAAAAATATGGCGGGTCTGGTATGACACGATTAGATGCATCAATAATTTTTGAAGCATTGTCCCATGGTTGTGTTAGTACAACAGCCTACTTAACTATTCACAAGTGAGCGTCATTTAAGTTTTGCTCTTTTTTTAAATTAAGAAGAGAACTAACTTTCAAACTATTTTGTAATCAAAATAATACAGCTTGAAATTTATTGTTAATGAACAAAAAAAGCTAACTATGTGTATAAATACACAAGTGGACGACCTTTGTGCTAAAATACAAACCAAGGCAAACAACGTTAAAGGGCACAAAAATATTTATAAAATACAGACAGCTGTTTCGGATGCTCAAAGGGCAACCTTCATCAGTGCAACAGAGGTTGCCCTTTGAGCACTGATGCTTTGAGAGGTTGCCCTCTGTTGCACTGATGAAGGTTGCCCTTTGAGCATCCGAAACAGCTGTCTGTATTTTATAAATATTTTTGTGCTCTTTAACGTTGTTTGCCTTAGTTTGTAACTGTGTGTATGCTATACTATGTCTTGCATGTTTGTTAAGAGAACATTCATTACTATTTAGTCCTCCCAGGTAGTTTATCTTAAAAATATATTTAGAATATAATAAGTAGATTCAAGGCGTAATACCATGACCCCGGGTATTTTAGTGAACATTACTACTTTGTTTAGCTTGCTTTTCTCTCATTCCTTTTTTTCATATATATCTTAACCCTAACTAAACATACCCTACCAACCTTAAGGTCTGTTTACACGGTCTAAGTTCTTGAATCCGAGAAATTGAAGGAATTTCTCTCTCCAAGAAATTGGATGATTCGAATTTCTTGGAGATAATTGATTATAAAATCATACTTACATGACTTTAAAGTTACTGAATAAATTCAAATAAAATCATAACGCAAATGGACCATAACATATTAATTTATTTGGACTAAAATATATGAAAACAAACGACAAAATGACATCTGATGCCCGTTTGTTGACGTCACAAAACTTAAGAAGCTGATTGGTTAAGGGAGGAAAAACTTGGCTGGAAAGTAGAACATGCTCTACTATCGTCCAAGGACTTGGATGATAGTTTACACAATCCAAGCTCAAAACAAGGTTCCATCAATTTCAATCAATCTTCGTCCAAGAACTTGGATCGTCTAAACAGACTTTTAGGCTCTGAATAAACATATCTTATATCCCACGGAAATCTGACCATCAAAATGTAGGAGATAGCTGAAATCTGTAAATATAATCTACATCAATGGTCGAAAAACTCAATCATCTGAACCATTTATTAAAGGTTCAAGGATTGAAATCTTTTTTAAGTGTCTCATTCTTAAATTTAAGTGATATCTGTAGGTATTTGTTATCCAATTGATTAGGGTACTTTTGATGAAGGGATTTAATTTTTGACTATGTCAACCTTCATCTGAGGGGATTTAATTATAGACTATGTCAACCTTCATCTATCAAAGGGTACCTCAAGATAGAATCAAGTTAACATGTCTTAGATACTAATGAATTGGTATTCAATATTTAAAGTGGTAGTTACGCCACATTACTCCCCTTCTAGAATTTTATCTTTGATGGAATTCGATAAACAAATACCACTAGTTGATTCATGCTGTTTATTTATTTATATAAATTTTTGCTAATTATATCTTTTTTTCATAGCATTTCGCTCATTAATTTTTTTTTGTTTTTATAGCATTTCTCTAAGTTATTTATTTTTCTTTCATTTTTTGTTTATAGCACATTTCGCTCATTCCCCCCCCCTTCATATTTGGTTATATCATTTTGCTCGTTATTTTTTTCTTCTTCAATAACTGTTTATTTACCGGGAGAATTTATTTACTTCACTGGTTTTTTTTAATTCTTTCTTTGAACAGTATTTTTAAGAAAATCAACTGTTTAATGTGGATCATCCATCAATATTGGCAAGTTCTTATCACGTCCGGAGGTCACCAATGAGGGGATTTAATTATAGACTAAGACAACCCTCATCTATCAAAAGGTACCTCGTGATAGAATCAAGTTAACATGTCTTATATACAAGTGAATTGGTATTTTATTATTTATAGTGGTAATACCACTAGTTGATTTACCACCTTGATCAAAAAGTTCCCGGAATTTATTCAGAAAATTAAAAATGCAAGTTTATTCATCTAAATCTATATTGTCCCCTTTAAAGTAATCCATCCCCATCGACTGCAACACACTTACATATGCCAGCTCTTGATTCAATCCTCGAAACATTTTTTATATTCGGTTTTCGGTATGTCCATCAGTGCTTCCTGCGATTTTTATTTTGATGTACGCCATTACCATTTGATGAACGCCATTCACTTGCCTGATGTCTGGATTGCGTGTCGTACTCATAAATAAACCCACGTCTCGTCTCCAGTAATGATCCTTTTGATGAATGTGGGATTGGATTCAGCCTCGCAAATCATGTCTTTTTCGACGTCAACACGGTCTCTTTTTTTGCATGAAATTGAGATCTTTTGGCACCAACTTTGCTGCTACACGACGGAAACCCAAATCATTAACCAAAATGTCTTGGACAGATCCATAGGCAATGTTCAAGCCGTCTGCTATCTCTCTGATGGTTAATTTGCGGTTATTGACCAACATTTCTTTTACTTCATCAATGTTTTCGTCGGGTTTCGATGTTGATGCTCTGCCACTGCGTTCATCATCCGTGATTGACGCACGACCACTTTTGAACCCTCGTGCCACTGGTAAACGACCATTTTCTTTAGAGAATCGTTGCCGAAACACTTTTCCAACGTTCGCGCAGCATTAAATCCGTTTTTTACGCAAAATTTAATACAAGTTCGTTGTTGCAAATTTAAATCCATTTTTAAAATTGTAAAAAATCACCAACACAAGCAGAGATAGATGTACTCTTGGCTACGTAACTTTTGCAAATGTCAAGCTATGGCGCTAAGATTTAGAGGGAATATCAACAACAGATGTACCAACTTAACAAAAAAAACAAAAAAAANAAAAAAAAAAAAAAAAAAAAAAAAGAAAAGAAAAAAAAACGGAACTCAAATCGGAACGATGGTAGCTCCTACCGGGGGTTATTCCGGGAACTTTTTGATCAAGGTGGTATGCTGTTTTTACTTTTTTTTTTACCATTATTTATATCATGTTTGCTCATTATATTTTTTCTTCATTTTTGTTTATTTATATCATTTCGCTCATTTTTTTTCTTCATTTTTGTTTATTGAACGGGAGACATTTTCATACCTGCCAACTTTTATTCTTTTCGAGGTTGATTTTCTCCAGTGGTAGTAAAATGGTATGTAAGTTACAATTTTAGGCAGAAACATAAATTGTATTTTGAGAGGGCTTCTGCGAACTACCACAGCAGTTTTCCATATTAATATATATATACTTAATTTTTTTAAGGAATAGTGGTGATCAAAGAATTTATAAATTAGGTTTATAAATGCGAGGAATATATGGAAAGCATATATTTTACTACCGCTTTAAATATAAAAACAAAATTTTACGCCAAATGCGTAAAAGGTGGCAGGTATTCATTTTATTTACTTCACCGAATTTTTTTCCTTTTTTTTTCTGAGCTCTATATTTTAAGCATATCAACTGTTTAATGTGGACCATCCATCGATGTTGGCGAGTTCAAATCACGTCCGCAGGTTACCATTGAAGGGATTTAATTTTTGACAGTGTCAACCTTCATCTATCAAAAGGTACCTCAAGATTAAATCTAGTTAACATGTCTTATATACTAGTGAATTGCTATTTTAATATTATAGTGCTAGTTATACTCAGGGCTAAAGAGGATAGAGAATCTATTCTCTTTAGCCCTGAGTTACACCACACTCTTATGTTGGATTTTCCGAAGAACATTCTCAATTGAATATCTCATTTCAGTGCATTCACTGAGGCCTTTTATCCACAATTGTCTTGTGTTCTCGCTTTGTGTATTTTTTTTCATTAATCACTCCCTAAAACTAACTTAATGCTTTAATATTTAAGGCTTAGTTAAACTGTATAGGTTTGTTGAGTAAAAGATGATATTTACATTTAATAGCGATACTATTTATTGTTAAAATAAAATCGCAAAAGTTCCAAAAACTTAAATTTTGAAAATGACGAACAAGCCCTTATGGCCTTGCATCTTCGCCTTGGAAAGTTGGTGTATGTTGTTGCTTTTAATTAAAAACTTGATTCCAAGCTCTCATCAATTAGAAATAAATAAATTCTCCTCTCTCTATTTACTCTTGATACGGTTCATGCTTGAAAATGATTGTTTGCATGAATATCTAAACCCGAATAAGGAAAGATCGGCAATTGATAGTTTTTTCAGATGATTATATGCGCTGAAAATCTGCATTTTTTCCTTCCGTTTTTTTTTTAAAGCAGCCCACTTATGCTTTGAAATAAGTTCCCATTTGTTTTCTCAATTCTTTCTATATCAGTGCTAAGACGCTCTAACTAAATTCTTCTGTGAGGGGGGGGGGAGATGTGTTTATCCAGTGATAATGCGTCATGTCTGTCTCTTTTAATAGTTTGTTGTAGATACTAATAGTAATAAACCTATTTTTTTTATTGGCTTCTTGTTTTTGAAAATCTGCTCAAACTAAATTCTTCTGGGAGGGGGGGGGGGGGNGTTTATAGAGAGATCATGCGTCATGTCTGTCTCTTCTAATAGTTTGTTGTAGATACTAATAGTAATAAACCTATTTTTTTTATTGCCTTCTGGTTTTTGACTTTCAAAATAAGAATCATAGCAGTAATTTGAAAAATTTATGTAGTTCTTTAATATTATTTTTATATTTCTTGTTTTTCGTTTCTTTAGAATTAGTTATATAGATCAATTTTTTATGTTTGCGCTTAGTTATAATTTTTTTTATTAATTTATAATTTACTGTGAAATGATTTCACTGATTATTTTTTATTTAATTTAAGTGTAATAAAAATGCTCTTTAAATTATTAGGAATGAAGCATTTTGATTCACTTATTTTCTTAAGTCTTTTTTTTGTTTTTTTGTTCATCTTTCTTATTGTTCTGGTAATCGAATATTACAAGTGTTTGTTAAAAATTTAGTATGTGAACAGCTCTAATTCTTGAAAATGAGTGTTTAACCAAATTGTTTTAATTTACTTGGATACTTAGTATCAAAATATTTTATCATATTCGTTTTGTTTGATATTCAAATTTCAAAATGTTATTTAGTTTAAAAAACAAATAACTTAAACTGTTCATTAAAAACATTGATTTGTCACTGGATGATTTTAAAGTTATTTAAAATGATTTTATACGTAATGCAAGGAATAATGGATAAATTCTTGAAGATTATGATTTTCATTCTAACATGATACCTTACTACTTCATTTACCCCTTGGCAGAATCACGTCGCAGTACGTTACTCAGTACTTGAAGAAAGATTTTCATTTGGAAAGTAAAAAATTTTGGTTTTCTTTTCAGCATAATTTTTCTTTCGAAAGCCCTTCAGAATTTTATTCCAAAGATATCTTTCTTGCTCATCCGAGGGGAGAGAAGTGTTCGTGATTTTTCTATTCTCCTTTGAAAATAAAAAATGACTCCTTTCAGCTTGAATTTTAAATTGATTTATATATGTGGCAGGTATGCATTTTATTTACTTCACCGAATTTTTTTCCTTTTTTTTTCTGAGCTCTATATTTTAAGCATATCAACTGTTTAATGTGGACCATCCATCGATGTTGGCGAGTTCAAATCACGTCCGCAGGTTACCATTGAAGGGATTTAATTTTTGACAGTGTCAACCTTCATCTATCAAAAGGTACCTCAAGATTAAATCTAGTTAACATGTCTTATATACTAGTGAATTGCTATTTTAATATTATAGTGCTAGTTATACTCAGGGCTAAAGAGGATAGAGAATCTATTCTCTTTAGCCCTGAGTTACACCACACTCTTATGTTGGATTTTCCGAAGAACATTCTCAATTGAATATCTCATTTCAGTGCATTCACTGAGGCCTTTTATCCACAATTGTCTTGTGTTCTCGCTTTGTGTATTTTTTTTCATTAATCACTCCCTAAAACTAACTTAATGCTTTAATATTTAAGGCTTAGTTAAACTGTATAGGTTTGTTGAGTAAAAGATGATATTTACATTTAATAGCGATACTATTTATTGTTAAAATAAAATCGCAAAAGTTCCAAAAACTTAAATTTTGAAAATGACGAACAAGCCCTTATGGCCTTGCATCTTCGCCTTGGAAAGTTGGTGTATGTTGTTGCTTTTAATTAAAAACTTGATTCCAAGCTCTCATCAATTAGAAATAAATAAATTCTCCTCTCTCTATTTACTCTTGATACGGTTCATGCTTGAAAATGATTGTTTGCATGAATATCTAAACCCGAATAAGGAAAGATC
>NC_092215.1:48976244-49038639 GCF_043381705.1 Parasteatoda tepidariorum | reverse complement strand
AAAAATAATATATATATATATATATATATATAATTTATATATTTTTTTAAATTATTTATATATATGATACTGATTAATGAGACATTTATATAACGTTATAATTTCAGTTTTATTTTATCATAATTTAATATAAAGATTATACATTATAATGTGTTTTTTTTTGCTCCATAAATTGGTCATGTGCTGAAGTCATGGCTGCTGTCATCTAATATTTCGTTTGTTTGCGAGAGTTGTTTCGTCTTCCGATAGGCACTGTCACTTCCTTTTTTTAACTCTTCTTATTCTTTCTGAAAGGTTGACGAGTGTTCATCTTCTCTGAGAACCTCTTCTCTGGAGATCTCGATGTTGTCGTCGTCGAAGTCGGATACTGCTGGGACCGGGCTGTTTCTAGCTTTGCTGATGTTGCTTTGTTCACCATTGATTGGGAGTTTTCGGGGGGATTTCACATAAGCCAGGAAATTAACTGGAGCGAGACGTTTCTCCGATTTGACATTTTTTAAATATTTTTTCGAAGATTCTATCGTTATCAGATCGCTGATTAGAGTTTAGTTCAATTAAGCCGTGATAGTGTAGCTTTTTTTTATACTCACACGTGTTGTCAGGAACATGCTCTGATAAAATAAAATCTTTTTTTGAAAAGCGTTTTGAGGAGGGGGCAATCGTCTAAACGGATCGCTTTGAGTATTCCGAAAACTATTATCCGATAATCAAATTTCCATTCGGATGCTGAAGAATTACCTCTGTACAGGTTCCAGGTTAAGGTATATTTTGGAAGAAACTGCACTGAGATTGGAAAAAGAGGAGATGATACTGAGTTAGTAGACCCTGTAAGATTTAAATTTTCGTTAACTCTCCATCTTAATAAACATTTCTTAAGGAAATACAAGAAAAGAAATAATTTGTAACATTTGGAGATCCTGTGAGAGTTAGGCGCACCTCTCTTGGCGAGTGGTGGCCATTTTGGTGATGAGATGTTGAGTTGGATCCGAGAAGTGAAGATGGGAACACTGCTTTGAACGTTCTCTCGCTCGATATCAATTTATATCTTACACTCTATAACATAGGTTCCCAAAGTGGTCCAGGTGAACCCCCAGGGGTCCATAGGAGACCACACGGGGGTTCACGAAAAATTTTCTGGTTTTCATAATAAAGAACAAAAAGTTTGGCTTGAATTTACCTATCAACGTAAGCAGGTTGCATCATTCACTAGGTAGGTACTCAAAAATATTTGAGACTCAGTTCAAACACAGAATTGAATAGAACAATAGATAATAGTACACCACATGTCGAGACTTGCAAAGTGCCGCCCGTGCGCCAGCTTGCATTTAAATACCCTGCATGATGACTTCAGAAATAGATTTGAAGATATTCTGACGATGGAAATACCACCATGGATCATAACCCCATTTGATGAAACGGAAGAGGCGAATGTGGTATTACAAGNATGGTCTCTTGCGGTATTTCCTGCCAAATTCGATCCAATTGTCGAACGAGGTCGTCAACATTCCGTGCCAGATGCAATCGCCTTCCCATCATATCCCAGACATGCTCGATGGGAGAGAGATCTGGTGATCAGACAGGCCAAGGAAGAGTTTGACAAGGTTTCAGACAGTTCATAGCAACACGTGCCGTATGTGGTCTGGCATTGTCCTGCTGAAAAACCAGTCCCGGACGCTGCAAAGGGAACGGTAGCAAAACAGGTCTTAGGATGTCGTCGACGTACCGCTGTGCAGTAAGTGTACCTCTAATGAAGACCAAAGGAGTCTGGCTGTCAAAGGAAATGGCACCCCAGACGATAATGCCTAGTTGAGGGCCGGTATGGTGTGTAATAGTGAAGGCAGGACCCCCCCCCCTGCTCTGTGCGTCTCCAAACACGTCTTCGATGATCGTCAGGACACAGTTGGAAGCGGGATTCGTCGCTAAAGACTATACGTCCCCAGTCTGCATCATTCCATCCATATCTGTTCAAAACATTCATGCATACGAAATTTCAAAGCAATCGGATGATTGCTTCTTGGTGCGTCAATTTTTTTGTTTTAGAGTGTATTTGGTGTTTTCCCTGAATGTTATGTTTGTTTGTATTTTTGTGTGTTGCGGAAATGAAAAGATTTAATAAAGAATAGATTTCCAATCCTGGAATATTTCTTTGCCACACACTACAACCCTTTTGAGAGTGTGATCTCTGTCCCGAACGCACTTCCTTTTTATATTTATCTTCAAGGTTGTTTTCCTCTTTAACCGCTGCCTTTTCGTTCCCGTGATATTAACGGGCTGGAGTGTTCAGTAGTAATGCGCCAATAAGAATAAAACTAATTCATTTCTTTTGCCCGGAAGACATTTTATTTCTCATTTTTCACACCATATAGCAGTACCAGGATATTTTTAAGGTAATTGTAAATAGTTAGTTTATTTTAAACTAGATACTAGCACTAATCAAATTATGTGTATTTGGCAAAATAGACACTTCTATGATCGTTTTCTTGAAAATTATCCGATCGTTAAGGGGCTAGACATGACTCTGTCTTCTTCATCTTGTTTGAACAGGTGTTTTCTTGAACGCGCGATGTGATCCGTTGGTTATTTTTAAATTTTATGATCTTTAAATTTTATGATTGTCTGGGATGAACAAGTGTCATTCGGTTATAAATAATTGATATCAGTAATTAATTTCGTAATTAAATTTGTTCAATTATTTAAATAAATAGATTTTTTTTAAATACTGAAAAGCCTGCTTAAACATTCCTCCCTCCTATCCTTTATGTTTGTGTTGCATGGTAGGATGGTGGATAGTACATGAGAATATAGAGCTAGGGATGCATCCATCCCTCCTGTCCTTCAGGGTAGAAAGGTGGATGAATAGAGGGCCCTGCCTCATCACCTCATCCCATTTCCCCCCTCTATGTATCCCTATGTAATATAAGCTGTGTGTGAATATATATATATATATATTCAATCCGAAATCGTGAAAGTTTAAAAGATTGTTCGCTCAAGAAACTATGGTCTTCCTTTCATTTTTTTAAGTCACCATATTTTATGTTTTAATTACATATGACTGTAAGTAAGAATTTTGTTGCTAATTCAGATTTGTAGCAGAAAAATTAATTTATCATTACGGTACATTTGTCACTTTTTTTTCCTTCAGTTTGGTTAAAATGAAATTGATTTAATATTTTTAATATATTACCCAGATGAAAAATTTAAATCACTCATTTGAGTCTTTACTTTATCGCTCACAACTTGCGTCGATTAAATCTTAAATATATGTAGCGTTTTGATTACTTTTTTTTGGTAATTATTGCTACGAATTGTAACTTTTTTTAAAAAAAATCTCGATGTCTTTTACTTCTCAGTTATTACTATAAATATTCTTGTGATTTTTTTTTATTTATTTTTCAATACCGATATTATTACAGCACGCGATTGGCAAAGTTAAAATCGCGCATTGAAGAAATCACTCTTTGACGCACTTGGTTTGCACCGATATCATCGATAATCCATGAGGTATTTCAATCGTTTGTTCGACGGTTATTGTCTCGCAGTGGAGGACTGATCGTTAGATCCTAGTGGAACACCGAAATCAAGCATCACTGGTTGCAGTCAGTGTGTGAGCAGGAGACCACTTTGATCAGCCTGCAAAGGGACTGAGGGTGTATGGTATCAATCCTTGTTAAACTCTGAAGTGCTACCGTAAAGTGCTCGACTTCGTGCGGGTCGTCGGACTACCGAAGCAGGAGAGTCGTCCCCTCTGCAGAGGATCAAAATTGTGATGGCATGTCTTCAGATCATTTCCCAGGGATGTTTCCCAGACTGTAATCAACAACACATTTTTTTAAAATTAATATTGATAATTTTTTATGCAATTTTATTACCCGCAAAATTCAAGTCGCGCATTTTGATTATTTACTTTTAATGTGACG
This sequence comes from Parasteatoda tepidariorum, assembly GCF_043381705.1. Classification (NCBI taxonomy): domain Eukaryota; kingdom Metazoa; phylum Arthropoda; class Arachnida; order Araneae; family Theridiidae; genus Parasteatoda; species Parasteatoda tepidariorum. Next base: position 49,034,722 of record NC_092215.1, on the reverse strand, counting down.
ATTTCTTCTTCTTCTTTTTTTTTAAAAACTTTTTAGCAGTTTTTGCTTGTGCTACTGATTTTCACATTGTTGGTATTTCTCCACGCATTTAAATAATCAGTTTTTGACACGCTCAATTTATGCCAGTAATATTGTAAATCTATGTAGTGTTTCGAATGCTTTTTCTGCAGTTATTGATAATTCTTTTTACGTGGTTTGTAAATATCCCGATGCATTTTAGACAATGAGGGAAATTCTGATCTCGCATTTGAATATTTACTTTTTGATGCAATGATTCTATCGGTTTTTCGTTCAGTCATTGCTATGGATTTCCACCTAGTTTTTAAAATCCATCTTTTTTATTGCAATTTTATTTAGGACTACAACCGAATTACGAAACGCAACAAACATTTGAGTAATTTCTTTTTACAGAGTTCGATTCTCTTGATTTCGACTTCTATCTTTTTTTTTCAGTAATAACTATCGAAGGATTTCACAGTCTTTAATTATTTTGGTTTTATGTAATTAGGATTTACAAAATTCAAAAAAGGAAATTATCAGTGCTTTTTTCTGCCTCCAGGAAGCGAGAATATTGCCCATAGTATTAAAATTAAGAAAAAAAGAAATACATTAACAATTAAAACAATTATATACAGTAATACGAGTAGGTGGTTTTTTTAAAAAATTTTTTCATTGTAAACACAATGCTTCTGTTACTTGAAATTAGTAATTGTTATTATTAAAAGTATCTTGCAAAAAGATATAAGTGCTTGGGAAGTATGTCATAGAAAGCCCAAAAAAATTCTTCAACGGGGTTTTATCTATGTAATAGTATTTGTTTTTTTAATTCAACTTTTAATTCTTTGTACAATGAGCAATTTATACAGTGAGCAATTCACAATAAATATATTGATTTTTGTTTTTAGTATGTGTGCATGGATGATTGATCAATTTGGAAATGAAGAGCAGAAGCAAAGATTTTTGCCACCACTTGCAACTATGGAGAAGTTTGCCTCTTACTGTTTAACTGAGCCTAGTATGTTTAAAAATGCCTTATAATAACCTTTTATGTCTACTTTTTATTAGCCTTTGAATATATCCATTTCATCATTTGATAAGTTAAAAAAAAAATTCATGAATTTCTTGATCTACATGAAACATACTGAAATTATTAGCCTTAGTATTTGTAAAAGGATTTAATAAAGATGTAAATTAATACTTTTTATCTATATAACCGTCGATGAACAACTGCCAATGTTGAACACCGTAGCCTTGTAAATTTTAAACACAGTCCAGATGACGAGGGAACTCCTGGATCAAGTATTAGGAGAAATTTGCCTTGATGGAGGACTTTTTGATGGAACTAACCTACATTTGCATTACATGGAGAGGAAAAGTATGAATTCCTCCCACCGTTAGCCTAACGTGCAAGGGGATTCGATCTCAAAAAAGTGAAATGCAGAGGGCATATTGATGCGCAAAGAGAAAATGTGACATCACCTTAAGGAGGAACAACACTGCAAAATCCTTTAAAAAAGGATTTTTTGAAGGATATTTGCAACGTTTGGGTTAAATTTAATAATTTTTTTTATCAAGTTGTACATATTTTCATCTTCAATTTATCATGTTACAAATATAACATCTTTTAAAAATAAGCACTTATGTAATACAATATATATAACTTATTTCTTAAAAGTGTCCATAACTTGCTGTACTCATAAGTTGAATTGCAATATTAACGCTTGAAATTAGTATTAACCCTTTCATTGCCATCTATTTTGGTGAAATTTGTTTAAAAATCAATGCTTTTTTAAATAATGTTTTAATTTATAAAAATTCTATGTTAATTGTTATAAATACAAACAATCGAATGAACAGTCCTGTTGTCAGAGAAAGATATTCTTATATCAATCTTATTAACTTGCTGGTAAAGATTGGGAATTTTAACCATATATATATTTTTTTTTAAGTGTAATACTAAAAAAATTTCCTTGATGTTGGAAAATATTGACTCTTCCATTATATAGGGAAAATGTGACCATTTTTTTGTTTTTTGATGAGTGATTTTAAAACATTTTCCGAGATGGTGACAAAGATTCTACTTACTGCATTTACATGCTCGTGCATATTATACATATCTGGCGTAAAGCGTCACCTTTATTAATTACCATTGTTTTATTCAAGAGAGAAGATGAACAGAGGAGGAATTTAATTGACGACTAACGAAAATGTAGGTGTATAGAAAGAAATTTCTTTTGAACAATTTTTTTCTCAAATAACAATAAAGAGCTACTCCCTAAGCAATCAAAATGTTGAGTCTCATCCTTGAAAACATCATTTTTAATTTAGTTATTTTTAATTGTTTTAAAATAAAATTAGAAAAATTATCTTATATAAACTAAAAATAATGAAGAAAACATCTTTCAAAATTTAAAGAAATTATTTTAAAAGTACATCACTCTCTTCAGGAAAACATTGATTAACAAAAAGAAAGACATTGATTATCGAAACTTACATAATTATAATCTAAGATTGCATAAATCCATTTTTTTCAATTCACATTTCCAAATGAAGATTTTGTTGAAAATAACAAAAACTCTAGACATAGTAATTTCGTTGAATTTCACGCATAACATTTTCTCTTATTTTCACTCATAAAAACGTTTTTTTTTTTTTTAAAGAGCTTTGTATTATTTTGGTTGTGGTGATTATAAACACTTTAAAGTTTAAAATTAGAGATAAGTTATTTATTTTCCATCCTTTTATCCACTTTTCTTATATTTTTAAATGAGAATTTTGTTATCAATAAGAATAGAAAGTCTGAACGAATTTTGTTAAAATCATTTTAATTTCTCATTTTTTTTAATATTTATTACTTGTTATTTCTCAGAATATGTATCCAGAGCTAAAGTGCACTATAATTTTTTAAAATCTTTATTATCTTTACAAATACTTAGATAGTGGAAGTGATGCAGCTTCTTTGAGTACTACTGCTAAGAAAGATGGGGATTATTATATTTTGAATGGGAGCAAAGCATTTATTAGTGGAGCAGGAGATAGTGATACTTACGTGCTTATGGCAAGAACTGGAGGAAAAGGACCTAAAGGCATTTCATGTATAGTTATTGAAAAAGGCACTCCTGGATTAAGTTTTGGAAAGAAGGAAAGGAAGGTTGTTATATTTATCTTTATCTTATGGTTAGAAAAATATTAATTACTTTTAGTTTGTATTTGCTCATTATGATGTATAATTTATGCTATTAACGTTTTTGTATTGATAATTATAGAGAATTTTTAGATGTTTTCTCTTAAAAAATATCTAGTCATGGAGTTCTTAAATTTTTTTTTTTTTAGAAAAAGGTTTAAAGATTTTCTTGAAAATTTTAAGTGAGTCCAAATGTAACTTCACCCCAAAACTGGGAATTTGACACCCTATCAAATTGCCGGATTTCACTCTTCCATTTTCAACTGTAATTTGCGCTTGCGCTAAAGGGGATTGAATAAATCAGTTTTTTTTATCCAGACTGACCATCATTAAGTGCATCCTCAAGATTATATTCTTAAATGTTTCTGGAGTGTTGTCAATTTCATGTTTGAGTTAGGAACTTGAAACTTCTGCCTTGATAGTATTGACATGTTAGTTTTTTTTTTAATTCACTTTTGTTTCAGAATTTTCATTGTTCTTGATTTATTATGACAAATTATTGTTTTATTATTTTTGATCATGCATTAACTATTAAAAACAAAATATTTTTTAATTGTCTGCTATGTTTTTATCTATTAAGGAAACTATAATTTTTAATTAAATGAATTTTGATTCCTAAGAGGTGCGGTATCATTTGCAAGTTTTGCCTGAAATGGAATCCCATCTGCTTTTGTTAAAAATCATCTGATTTCATATATAAAAGCAGAAGATAGTATATACTTAAACATACAATTATCTATTAATAAATTAAGATTATTTTATGACTCGGATTGCAGCTTTCTTTTACAAGTGATACATTTCTGATTCTCTTACGTTTTAAGGTCTTTTTTTCATGTTTTTTTCATGCACAATAAATTTTGTACTAATAAATTAGTTTTTTTTATTCATAAGTTTCAAGATAAGACTTTTTTTAAAAATTCAATCATCATGCCTTGTTCAGGGTTTTAATTTTTATGTTAGCACTTCTTTTTATTATGTTTCCATTTCATTAATTTTAAGTGTTTTTATTTCATTTGATTAATTTTCCTTGTGTTTTATCATTTTTTCTTTTTCGAATAGCTAAGTATGAAATATATTGCTTTTTTTATCACTAATTTTGTTTTATATTAGTTACTTTGGTAATTATGATAAATCTTTAGTTTATTATAATTTGATTTTATTTAGTTTATTATAATTTAGCTTAACTTCAATTAAATGAATAACTTCAAATAATTAATTATTTGTTAGTTTCTTTTTGTGTTGGTTTAGTATTTATCATTAAAATAAGTTTTTTCTAAATATTTATTTTATTAATTTTGTGGTTTTATCATCGTAATTTATATTTTCTTTCTGTTTATCCATCTTATTTATAATTCATTTTTTTAGGAAGAAAATCTTAGCATGTTGCCTTTTGATAGTTTTTCTCCCCACTTTTTTCCTTTCTATTTGTAAAAATCTTTGTCAATTGATAAAATTGATTTAATTTCAATTAAATATAGGTTATTTACATAATATTTTTATTTAGTTTTTGATTATTTTTTAAGGATGATTTAGTTGTTGAAAAGTTTTTATTTTTATTTTATTGATTAACAAATTCTACTTATATTTTTTGTTTCTTACATATTTATTTGATATGTTAGCAAAATTTATCTAGTGCTTGCCTGTTGATAAAAAGCATTATTTTTTAGTTATAAACTATTTGACTTAATTTAATGAATATGGATTAATTTTAATTAAATGTGGATTGTTTATTTATTTGCTGGCTTGTTTTCAGGATTGTTTGATAATTGATGTTAAATATATGCTTTTTTAAAAATTATTTTCTTTTTAAATTAGTATCTCTCAATTAAGTTTTGCAATCTTATTATTAGTGCTTATCTTTTCTGTAGTTTCAAGTAGCCTCAAACTCAAGTGTACCCCTTGGCCACAAAATTCCAGTTCAACTGTGTATGAAACTTATTTTGTTGAGTTATTTTAGACTGCAATATTGATTTAGGTTTTTTTTATGTTGTTAATAACCAAAAATGTATTTTGGTGTATTTTTTTTGTAATTACTGTTTTTGAATTATTTTGAAACTATAGCTTGGATGGAACTCTCAACCTACTCGAGCGGTAATTATGGAAGATTGCAAAGTACCAATTTCAAACAGAATAGGTGAAGAAGGGCAGGGTTTTAATATGGCTATGCATGGATTAAATGGTGGTCGTATCAATATTGGTAAATGATAAAATTTATATTAAAATAAGTATTTGAAATCATTTATTGTTTTAGTATATCTGGTCATCTTAATTGTTTCTTTATGCCGGTCAATATGCTTTTTTCTGGAGGCACACAAATAAAATTAAGTATCATAAATTGGCCATTATGTCTCAAGATCAGTTGTATAACTGAATGTTTTAATTTATTTTTGTTTACTATTTGCTCTGCATTGCATACGTGTCAAAACTATTTTATTTTCCAGGTAGACTTTTGAGGTTTTATGTAATAATATTTTTTGAGAAAGTTCTAACTTCATAATAAAAATAAATGTTCATGTTTTAGTAAATGGTATTTTAATCAAAAGTCATAGTAGGCAAAATTACTAGAAATGAAAATTAAGTTATGTTCCTAAAATAATAAAATTTTGAATATTTTGCTCACTGAAAATTTTAATTAGGTTGAAATGCGTGCCATACTATTGAGCATTATAATAAAATAGCATAAATTCAAATGAAATTGAGTTTTTCTTCGATTCTTGTACTTTTTTTAAACTGTAACATAATTCACTTTATTATCAATCAGTATAATCTGTGAATTGTATTCTATATTATGGTAAAATTAACAAATAATGTTATTTGATTGATGATAATATCCGATTTCCAGCATCTTGTTCACTTGGAGCTGCTCAGGCGAGTTTAGAAATAGCTTGTGATTATCTCAAAACAAGAAAACAGTTTGGAAAATCTCTTTCAGAATTTCAGGTTTGTAACTTTGCCCTTTTTTTAAAAAAATAATTAGCTTTTATTTCTGAAGAGAATATTTTATTTATTTTAAGAACTCTCTTTTTTTGTTCTGTGATGTTATACAAAAATATTTTTTTCATACCAAAAATTAAATTAGAAAGATTTGCGGTCTGCTGTCAACTACATGTTTGACAAATAATTAAATGCAATAACAAATAATTAATGACAAATAAGTATTTGAGTTCTTTTCACCTTTATTGAATATTTTTTTCTTTCAATTTTCATAAGCTCTACTTTTAAATTATTTAAAAGACAGTCCTATGTATAATATATTTTGTAATCCTATGTTATACATTTTGTCTAAACCACAGTTAGCAGCTTTTGACCATGAAGAATGCTTGTATGTTAACTGCTTTTTAAATGTTTTTTAGTTAATTAATGATCCATTTAGTTAAAAGAAAATTTTAAAAAAACATTCAGTGCTTTAAATCAATGAAATATGAAAATTTTAAAGAATGATTTATATTTTGTTTGTGTCTATAAATTTGTAAGGTCTTATGTATTAAAAAATTGGATTGTTACTTATAATGATCAAATTAAATGCAAAATATCATTTATCAATTGCAAATACATAGACAGTAAAAGCTAAGTATATAGAAGTGGCTTTTTATTAAAAGTTAGCTATTAATTTTCAAGTTACCATTGAAATGCTAATATTAAAGATACTAACATTATATGTTTATAACAAGTTAAAAATACTAGCCTTCAACTAACACAAAATTTTTATTTTTTTTAGAAATACATTTTTCTGCTGTTTATGCAGGCAATATTATCTGAATAAGGCTTAAATTGAAGAAATTTTAATTTAGCTCTGGTATTAATACAGAGGAGCAAAAAACAAACATTGTTTCATTCTTACTATTTAAACCCTATACTTTTATAAATCAATGTGTGGGAGAAAACAAGCTAAGTTCAAGCTTTCCTGCCATAGAAATTTTTGCCTTTCCTGAAGTACAGATCCTCATAATTAAGTCTACAGTCAGTTGACAGAACCAATCCAATCTATATATGTATTTTGAATCTAATGATAAATATGTCAGTTTCATTTTTAGTCTCATAATTTGTATTTTAACATTAAATATGTTAATTTATTAACAACAAGCTTACTATGATGACAATTTCATTATGCTATTATGATTTTAATTATAACAGACTTTACTGCTTTTTTAATTTACAGCATAACAGCTTTCTTCTTGCTCAGATGTCTTCTGACATAGTTGCAGCTCGTTTGCTGGTTCGAAATGCAGCAGTTGCTCTTGAGAACAAAGCACCTGAAGCAGTATCACTATGTGCCTCTGCAAAATATTTTACTACAGAAAATTGTTTTACGGTAAATTTTTAAATTTTTCAGAGCCTTAAAGTAAAATTAACTTGTAATGTGTAACCTATTTGATATTGTCTCAGGACAACTTCTCTGCTGACTTAGATGGTTTTCTTAATTATTTAGGAATGAGTTGTTGATGGGTGTCTTATGTAACTAATATAATATATGTATATAATATACAAGTAAAAATTACGCTTTGGAATAACTTTTTTCTGTTGCATAAGATTTATAAACAGATCGTAGGATATTTTTGTGTTGCTTATTTCCAATTAGCAATCAGTTTCTCTCAACAAGCTACAGCTTTTATGTAATTTGATAAAATATTTGATAAATAATGATTTGATAAAACCAGGATTCTTTAAAATTCACTCAAGTGAATACTAAGTGTCCCCTACTTTTCTGCTACAAGGAGAGTGGCGGTTTTTCTCTCTCAAAGGAATATACAAATGTATGTTCTTTATAAACCTATATGCTCTTTGTAAACCTATATGTTCTTTATAAAATTGTGCATTTAAGCTAAAAATAAAATATCATAATTTAAAAAAATTAGCTAAGATCAAGCACTTGTATAAATTCAACAAAAGATTTGTTCCTCTGTTTCAATCTTTGCTCCCATATTATTAAACATAAAGCTCTAATATATATATACAGGGTGATTCTAAAAAGATACGCAAAATTTTAGAAAGTGATAGTACACACCCGAGCTAACAATTTTTATCAAAGAATGCATGGTCGAAAACAAAACGCAAAACCGCTAGAGACGTCAAAGTTTATGTACTTATATGAGGCAAAAACACACAAAGAGCGATGAAGTTAAGTTATAAAAGCAAATATAATGGCATGTGATTACAATAAGTGTTCAAAACAGTGGCCGACAGCTACTATGCACGTAGTACAACGGCGAAGAAAAGATAGGCGAACATTCTGAAACACACCAGGCATATCACGAATATTCCCTGCAGCGGCCGAAAGCTTGGCGACAAGTAACGCAGCACAGTAACTCGCAACAGGAATGGAGCTTTCACGTTTGCATCAAACAACTTTCCAAATGCGCCAGCACCTTTGCGTTTTGTTTTCGACCATGCATTCTTTGATAAAAAAATTTTTGCTTGGGTGTGTACTATCACTTCCTAAAATTTTGCCCATCTTTTTAGAATCAATATATATACACACACACACACACACACACACACATATATATATATAACTCTAATAACCACTTGTTACAGCAATTATGTTATTGATTTATGTCCCAGAGATATCTTTTATGATATACAAGTTACCATCAGAATATACTAGTTATACATAAAATACTTGTATGTAAAAGATATTATTTGTATAAGTATTATAACTTGAGAAAAACAAAGATTAAAACTTGTTACATACATCTGAAATACTGATAGACAGAACATTGCAATTTTGAAAGGTGAATTACATCAACAAATTTGAATTATGTGACAACTCTTGTTAAAGTACCTAATTGAGAGCAGAGATATACAGATCAAAAGTTATACCCTAGAAAGCAAAATAACCACAATACATAATTTTTTACCTTTATATATGTTTTCCTCGTATGTGAGATTCTGAAAAATAAACTGAATAACTTTTGATATCTTATAAAATTTCCTCTGTGAAGTTGAAATAATCTGGATTTTAGGGAGATGTAATATAAAAATGCTTATATATGCTTGTATATATGCATTATATGTGTGTGTGTGAAACTCCCCAGTTTAAAAATAGTCTAAAAACACTTAAGGTGTTAATAATTGACATGGAGATGGATTTTTTTACCCTTATCTTTCATGAACAATACCATTAGCATTTCTAATTAGTTTTGAAATATTTTTGTTAATAATTATTTCTAGAAAAAGTGTTTTTGTTATTTTTTTTCTTTTATTAGGTTCTCATTTTATAGTCTCGATATAGGGGAATGTGTGTAGCTTGGGGAAATTGTGTGTTGCTAATATTTCAGAAGTCCCCAGTTCCTTGGTATGGATACATAGACCCCGTTCTCACTTAAAAAAACATATAATTATATACACACCGTTAGCTAAAGAAATGCAATACTTTCATGTATTATTCATGAAGCATTTCCGGTCTTTTTTCATGTTTACTACTTTAGAAAGAGGAAAAAATAAAATAAAAGTATTTAAATTAAACATAAATATGTTAATTATAAATAACTAACATAGTAAAAAATTACTTTAGTTATTTTTTCGTCGAACTTATTGCAGTTTTACTTGGAATAATTTTATTTACTTCTAAATATTACATAAAATTAGTAATTCATTAATTATGAACTGATTCTAATTTAAGTACTTAAAATAAATTTAATTTCATTAACTAAACTTAATTTTAATACATTTATTGTTAAAGATTATCTGAAATAATATTTAATTAATATTTCATTAAGCATGCTCTGATACCATCCTAGAACATAATCATAATATCGATGTGATGCTTGAAAGGGCAAACACTTTTAAATTTTACTTATGTGTTTGAACTCATAAGTGTAATGAAAAAAAATTCAATTTCAATTCTTTAAATTTGTTTTAAATTTTTATTTAGGATAATTTTGTGTCTTTTACCTTACTGGTGTTATTAACACCTAGTTATTAACATTTCAATTGAATTGTATGACAGTTTCGTATTTATTTAAGTGCAATACATTTCATTATAGATAGTCAATAAAGCATTGCAAATGCATGGTGGCTATGGTTATTTGAAAGATTATCCTGTGCAACAATATTTGAGAGATATAAGAGTTCATCAAATATTGGAAGGTAAATTTAACTAACATGTTTGTTAATAAGCTGTGTGATTAATTTTTTAAAATTAAATTTTTAATTATTTCGTGTAGTAAGATAAAAAATTTTTTGTTAGTTTTGCATTTCTTTTAAAATTATTTTGTTGCTACATTATTTTTTCGTTTAGCTTATAAATTTTCATAATATCAATTATTTCTATTAAAATGAGTATGGGAATTTAAGGAACCATGTTTTCATTAATCACACATGTTTTTATAATCATAATGTTTACTAATTTTGCATACTCAAAACTTTATCTTGAAATGATGTTAAAACATTATTTTAAATGAGGCAAAAGCATTTGTCAGGACAATCACATTAAAAATTATTAAAAATATGAGTGTTTTAAGATAGATAAAAAATTTAAGGGGAAAATTAATTTTTTTTAATTTATTGAATCTGATGAAATAGTTAATGACCGACTTGGATCATAATGATTTACTTGGATCATTTTTTGGAGAAAGTGTTTTTTTTTTCAAAACAATTTTTAAAGTGGGATATACTGTATTTTTTAAAATATTTTTTAATAATATTTTAATCCCTCTCTCACACTCAATTTTTTTAAATATACAAATTTTGAATTTTATTTTTAAAGGTACCAGTGAAGTTATGTTACTCTTGTTGTCTCGTGATTTGCTAGGGGTAACTAAATAGTGAGTATTTATGCCTTTTTAACCCCTTCAGTGCCTTTTGGTACTGTTTGCTTTGTCTATATTTGTCTTCTTGCTTCTCACTTTTTCTAAGTGTTTATTTTCTGTGGAATAGGGAGGTAAAATTCTGCAAGGAGCTTAAAAAACAGAAGAATGACTGGTGATTATTGTCCATCTTCTAAAATGCAGATGAAACTGACTGATAAATTTTTTTAATAAAATAAGCCGCAGGGATATTTTTTGCGAAATTTATTTAAAAATCTATATTATCTGTTTCTGTATGATCTCTATGTGATCTGTTTCTGTAAATCTACATGATCTGTTTTATTTTATTTTGTTTAAAGTTTTTTTGAGATGATTTTATAATTTTCTTGAAGCAGCGTGCCTTATCACTAACTAGGACAAAATAGTTTATATCTTATTTCAATTTGTAGATGAAGCTAGAAATTTAAAAATTAATTTTAGTATTTAATAGTTTTTAGCATAATATTTAAATAAAGATAAATTTTTTAAAAATATTCTTTATATCTCAAATAATCACTCAGCAAAAAAAGAAAAAAAAAAAACTTTGGGAAAACATGTTTTTATTTTTTAAAAAGACTAAAAATCTAATGGTTTAAGTGAATAGCTATGATAATGACTGAAACAAACTATTGTGTGTGCTAGAACAGTAATAAGAGAGTTCTTCAAATTTAATTATCAGTAATTGTTTTAAAAATATTACTGTGTTTAATTCAAACGTTTTGATTAAATTAGAGCGTTTAAGAATATTTCATTAACTTTAGTAGAGTATCACAGTAAAAAATATATTATGATTCTTTTTTTTAAATTTATTTTTCAAGTAAATAACCCATTCTGTAATATACTCTACAATAATGCTTTTAATCATTGGTTCTATTTTCTCTTTTATTATGCAAAAAAATGTGTTATAAGTTCAATTTTGAATTTTATTTACTGAGGAAATAATTTTTTTTCCATTTTATTGTGAAACTTTTTTGCTGTAAGTGAGTTAATCATAGCTTTTCGATAGGCATATTGCACTAAAGATATGTAGTGCTGCTTGAATTTATTTAATAAAACAAACTTTTATAACTTTGATAAATATTTTTTTTTGTATCACTTTTCTATATCAGTCATATGAATTGTTTAGTCTTTTTAACTGCTTCCTACTAATATTATTAATAATAATGATAAGTGTCCCAAAATTCGTGCAAAATTTGGATTTGGCACCATTTTTGTGATGAAATTCTGACGATCAAGAAAAAAACACCTTACAGTTTAGGATTATCAAAAATTGAGCACTTCATTAAAAAAATAATGTATTTTCATTGTTTGAACAATATTGAGTTATTCCCTAGTTTGGTTATCTTCTGTTTTGATGATTAGAATTGCATGTTCCAGATTATGCAATTTAATGCTGTAAGATCTCTCTCTCTCTTTTTTTTTTTTTAAGGATTATGTCAATAAGCCCACAATCACCCATGTCTTAAATTAGAAAACTAAGTTTTTTTTCCACCAAAATTTAGCTATATTTATCAGAACCATATTTGAGAATTTCAATTTGATGTAAGAGTGTATTTGTTCTAGCAAAATTGGGAATATTATTTATGGGATATCTTATTCCATACTAAACCCTATACTACTATATACTTTATGAGTCAATAAACAAAATGTTACATTTATTTAATTAAAAATCTGTGTTTTCATCCAAATTACATTTTTTCGAATTTTAGTTGACCCTTTAATAACGAATCACTGTCATGCATATAATAAACAAACTTTTTATTTCAAACTTCTTTAGGAAAAGAAAATGCTGATTTTTTAAATGGAAAAGATTTATTTACATTTCATGGAAAAAAATTATACTCTATTGCTTTTCGAGAGAATTAAAAAAATCTAAGTATTTTGCTGCTGTCAGATCTGAAAAAACTCTTCAAATCAATGTGCTTGTATAAAAACATTTGTATTTGTTATTATTTCATGTTTTGAGAAAAAGTGTTTTGAAAAAAAAAGTGTTAATAATCTCAAAATATATAATACTAACAAAATACATATAGAGATAAAATAATTCATTTGTTTAAAATGCATAAAGTGGTCCATAAGTCCAGATAATAAAATATTGCACGGAAATTAAAAGAATGAGTTGTGTTTAGCTTTATATCATTTTGTAAAGCAATTACATAAATAAGCCTTACTAACAACAAAGAATATTTTTGCTGATATTAATTTGAAATAGCTTATCAGCTAAACTCGAATAAACTTGCTTTTATCACATTTTATATATTTTGTCATTATAAAAATGCAAAATATTTGCAGATTTTTTTTTTTTTTTTTTTTTTTTTTNATATTTGCAGATTTTTTTTTTGCATAAAAATTTTATTAATGAAGTGCAAATATCTTAAACATTAATTTTCTTTTTACTGTAACTGCAGAAAATATCCCTTTCATATTTTGATGTTATATGAAATACCATAGCCCAAGCACTATCCCTTGAATTTTGACTTTAAGTCAGAGTCATGTTATTCTTTATTCCTTTATTCCTCACGTTATAGCACAAATTTCAAAATTATATATCTTTTAAAAATTCTTGCTTCTTTATGATCGAAAAATTTGTTTTGAAGAGTTGATAAAATTGTGTGTAATATCTATTTGTTATGTAAGAAGAAATTAAATTCTTTTTATAATTTCGCTTTACTTTTTACAAGTATCTTTGAAATACGAATACATATTTTTGAGCAACTTATGGTTTTCTGAAGTAGATGTAAATGTATACATACCAGAATGTTTTCATTTATTTTTGAAATTTCTAATTTTTAAGATAATAAAAGTATTTTTAAAAAAGCAAAAAATATTATTAATTTTAATAATTAAAGTATAGACTATATTTTTCATTATTTGAATATATTATGCGAACATTGGATATCTTTTCCTACTGATTTATATTTTTATACATATTTCGAAGTATTTTTCAGTTGCTTTTATCAATTTTTCATAAGATTATTATCGTTCATTATTAATTATTCATTGTTTATTTTCTGTCTTTTTATTTCAATGTATTCTCTTCTTTTAGGATGTTACACCTTCCTTTTTATACTAAGTTTTGTGAATGTATGTTTTTCTATCAACATAAGTTGTTCATTTTCGTTCTTTTAATGTATGTAATTAATGTAACTCATTAGTTAAGTTGTATTAACTCTGGATACCCAATAAATACTTATTTTTACAAGCTTTGTTGTACATAATTTTCACAGAAAAGTTGCTGTAATAGTGTTTAAATATTGAATTTAATTTTATTTCTATGAGACTAGTCACAAACATTTGGTTTACATTCCCCCCCCCCTTGATTTGAAGTTAAACTAAACTTTCATAATATTAAAAAAACTGGACATTTTTCAAATTGGTTGAAACTGCTTTTGAAGCTTGAAAAAAATTGGTATATTTCTTGACTCTTCTATCCACAACTTCTTTTCTTTCCTTCAACTTCTTTTCTTTTTCTTTATTTCTTTAATTTTGTTAAATTTTAGCCAGAATTTGAAAAGAAAATGTAAGTGAAAAGTTTAAAAGTAGCAGCTTTGTCTTATAAGCAATCACCCTATGAAAGAAGGAAAAATATTCATGATTTTTCCTTATTTTGATTCAATATAGTTTTCCTAATTTAATTATAAAATGCTATGTTTCCTTTTATGTCTTCTACTAATTTATTCTTAATTTATTAAAGAGATTTGAATAATATATTATATTTAACGAATTTCATTTTTTATAAAAACATGTTTCTGATTAAAAGTGGTTATAAATCTGTTTTTTTCTTAAAATATTTTTTAATTTTAGCTTTTAGTTGATTCATTTGGTAATTGATACAATTTCAATAATATACTTGCGTATCATAGATGTGGAATAATATATTTATAAATTTCTTCAATACATATTTTGTAATTAAGCAAAAACAACTTAACTGAAGATATTAATTTAATGAAAGGTATTGTCTTTTATTATTATATTAATTCTCTTATATTAATATAATAAAGGTACCAACTATTGTGACATCAACAATGATTATCTGAAATAGTTGATGTTTTAAAAATCACTACAAAGAGCATGGAGGTACCAGACATATAGAACTGTCGAATTCGTAGTCAAAATTTTTAAGAATCTTAAAATATTTCTATCTGCTATATCACCTTAACGTCATAATTTTAAAATTGAATTACCTGGCTATGTTTGATTCACAGAACTATTCAACCAATTATTTCATTATATTTTTACATTTCTCAAATTCTCATTTATTATGCTACCCGTAGATTCCCCCCCCGCCCCCGATAATATACTAATCTATTTCGTTTTATTTTCATTAGTACTTATAGTTTTCCTTTAACGTAACACTCGTTCTTGATAATTGTCTTTTTTTTCCTTTTCAAATCTCAGAACTATCGAAAGTTAGCTGAGAAAAATTTAAGAACATTTTGTGTTATATTAAAATTACTAGGTGTAAATTGTCTGACTGATCGTATTAATTATGCTCACCCTTTTTCTTGAAATTATTTATGTATTAAAAATATCTATATTTTATTGTTTCTTATTTGTTTGATTTGTGAATTGTAAGCACATAGTAATGCAACTCAAAAATCTACAACTGTTTGCTTTGTTTTTTAAATGAACAAATTCGAACCACAATTCTATTTTGACATTTTTTATTCAACTGTTAACTTTAAGAAAGCTTTTCTTTAAAAATGATGATATTGAAAAAATATCATTTTAATTTTAACATTTTAATTTAACAAAATTTATTTTAACGACTCAAAGAAGTTGTAAAAATTATTATCAACTTTACTACAATTCACAAGATATTATTTTAGTATAATTTTTTTATCAGGAAAATGCCTTATTTTGTTCAATAGCAAATACTGAAAATGGAAAATTGTAAGAAGATTCCAAAGCTGAACTATTTTTAGCATCACTTCCAAAGTCTCTAAATTTTGGGTGTATTTTTTCTATTAAAAAAGGATATGTTAAGACATTTTTAGATTACATGTTATGTTATAGTTGTAATAGGTATTTTCAATTGTTAGTTTTTAACCCTTTCATTGCATATCTCTGGATTTCCTCGTGCAAGGTAGAAGTAGCAAAATTTGCGCAACCTGGCAATCTCTGTGAGGATGCCTTTTTCCAGTCTATTTAATTGTGCAACCCGCTTTTTTCCCATTCATGGTTTCATTTCGTCTTTTCTGTGATGTTTAATTGTTTATTCAAATCTGGGATTACAGATGGAGCTAGTTGACGATATTTCTGAAAAATATTCAAACCGCTTTTTTCAAATTGTGCTGTTTGTTGCTTAGAAAAAAAATTTAAAAATCACAAAGAAACTCAACTTTGGCACTGAGAGGTAGGACTTAGTCTTGAGCCCTGTTTCGAAGTTTATCATACTAAACTTAATTTCTAATAAATGTTTTGTAAGTATTTTGCATAATTTTAATTGTATATAAGTTTTACCTTTGTATTTCATTAAATATATCATAATTCAATCAAGATTAATTATCAAAATTTTACTTTTATATTATTTTTTTTTTTAATTTTCCAGTGCCAACAATCTTCTTTATGACCTTATTCTATATTGAAAAGACAAAACTTGTACAAAAAATGTTTAAATATTTTGACTCTAAAATATATGTAGATTTGAAATATGTTTTAAAAAATACGAAATTTCAAAACCCATTTTGATTAAAAATATAATGCAGTGAGTGGGTTAATATACTTTTTACTGAAATACTTTTTTACACGGATACTTTTTACAGCTATCCGTGGGAGGGTTTCCTTTACATGTAACGAAAAGTTCCATCGAAAAGTCCGGCAATTTTCTCCCAACACTTGATCCACAAGTTCTCTTGTCTTCTGGATTGGGTTCAAAATTGCAAGGTTAGGAATTACATTAGTAGACGTAAGTCCAAAAATTAGGTTGGCTGTTCAACGATGGTTATAAAATAAAATGTGTACCAACAGAAGACACTCTGTCTCCTCTAATTACGAATAGTTCGCCTATTACTCCTGAATTCGGAAACCGCATCGTCCATGGCTCAGGTTAACAAGGGGCGCGTTCGTGGCTTAGGAAGAAGGGTTCAGAAAGAAAAGTTTACTAATCTCCAAATGGACCTAAGCGTGTCAAACCTTTGAGAACCGACTTAGTACAATTTCTTCTCCAAGTAGACCGAGTATTAGAAATGGCTGTTCATCATAAAGTGCAAATTATTGCACTTCAAGAAACCAAACTTAAACCCACCTTCCTATTTAACATAATAAGTTATCACATTTACGTTAAGACAGATCGAATAAGGGTGGTGGTGATTTTGTTTTCTTGATACGGAATGTTAATTATAAAGATATCGATATTTAACTACCTCAAAGTGACATCATAGACTTGGAATTGCAGGGTATTTCAATAAATTGGTATTGTGAACCAATAAATATCATTAATGCTTACTTACCACCTGACGGTAGATAATTCTCTTGGGTGACCTGAATGCAAAAAGTACTGTGTGGGGATGCACTGCCAATAATTAGAATGGTTTAGAATCACTGGAATTTGCCAATGATAGTGCTTTTGAATGATAAATCCCTACTCACTGTTCTTATAGCTATGTTACTAGCAGAGGCGTATCTAGAGAAAATGGCGCCTATGGCAATCCTCCCTATCGGCGCCCCTTCTTAAAATATTNTGCTTTATACCAGTAGTGAATAGGTGGAAGCAGCCACTTTTGTTTGTTCTAGAACGTCTAAAAAGAAATCTTTGTCTGAAAAGAAATACTCTAATTTTTAAAAATCAAATTTGGAATTATTTCAAACTATTATTTCTGATATTATCGAACAAACTTTTTTCGCTGATGATTTGGAAAAAGAGTTGACTTTGTTTTGGAGAAATTATCTAAAACGTTGCCACAGCAGCTATCCCAAGAGGTAATATTAAAAATTACCAACCTAATTTTGCATTTGTCTTATCCTTACTGAAGCCCCTTACTAATAAACGAAACATGTTTTTCAGGGAGCTGCTTTTAAAGGATTAACCGACTTAAATATCTAAATTAAACAATTGATGCAGAAATTAAGCGTATCTGTGCAATCCATCGAAGAAAGAGATGGATTGAAATATGTGAAGGCATCGACGCTAGAACTCCAGACTCAAAATTATGAAAATTGGCTAAAGGTTTTGTAACAGTTAAATTAAAATGTAGAATTGGTGCGAATAAAAGTAAAGTTATTTATGTATTATTTATTAAAATGGATGGGTTGCATAATTGGATGTATTTCTGGATATAGTCATGATTAAAAATAGTTAAATGATTGAAATGTCATGACAAACTAATTAAGGCCGAAATATATAAAAGGGTAATTAAATTAAATTAAGGGGAATGTGATCGTTAAGGAAAGTGGTTGTACAATGCTAATGTGGGATAACAATAACCCAATAGGTTCAAAGGGTCACAAAGTGTGAGGTTTGAACAAATTGGATGATTTGGTATCACCAAATTTGGAAAAAGGGCGAAACTAAAATAAGTTAAAAATTAAAGATAAATAAGATAAAGTCATGCTATATCCAAACATAAATATGTGATTTAATACAGTAAGCTGATGTCTCCAATCAGAAAATTACAAATTCTCTTAACAATAAAAAAAGGTACTCACCACCCACATACAGGAGGACATGATAAATCATGAAAAAAGAGGCAAATAATTTCTCGAGCACAAGATTAAATTATCAACATATCATTTTATTTAATCCACATCTACCAACACAAGANAGGTACTCACCACCCACATACAGGAGGACATGATAAATCATGAAAATAGAGGCAAATAATTTCTCGAGCACAAGATTAAATTATCAACATATCATTTTATTTAATAACATACATCCTTCACCACATCTACCAACACAAGAAAGGCATTTTATTGAAATGGGTGACGGGAGAATTAAAACACAGAAGGCGTCATAGATAAATGCTAATTATAAAAGAACGAGTAATTTAAAGGTTAAAATAAATATGGAAAGAAAGCTTAAATTCGAGAAGGTTTTTTTTTAATGTTAACGAAAATTAAAGGTATAAAATGTTGATTTTAAATTTACAGAAATTGATTATAGTTATGCATTTAATTTAAGGTAAAGGTTAAGAAAAAAATGTGAAAAGAAATCCCTCGATATGGACCGAAGTCCGCATCTCGGAGAATAAAAAAAAGGTAACCTGCCCGAAGGCTCGAGAGAGAGAATCGTTTTTAAAAAGTGACTTAAAAATTCCTTAACTGGTATAGGACCAGAAAAATTACGGCCAATTAAATTTAAAGAGGCGGAGAGTTTGAAATTTGAAGGAAGGAGATTGGTTAGTTAGCCCCCCTAAAATTAAAGGAAGAAAAAGAAAGGCGAGAATAGAGGGGTTGGTTGACTTTCCCCACAGGAAGAGCGATGACCGCAATGACCATGAGAGAGGTCAACAAGAAAGTTAAAATTGCTAAATTGAAAAAAAAGGAATAACATTTAAAGAAAAATTAAAGGCTTAGGTAAAATTGGAAATTAAATTGTCACATTACATTAAGTGTAAATGTGACAGGTTTTATTGTGGAACAATCTCAAATTCAGAAATCAGACTCATAATTTATATTTTGTTAATCGCAATTTCTCAGTATAATCTAAAAGCACGTCCCTCCAATATTTTTCCAAATTGCAAATTTTTCCGCAGTTGATTGCAGAATTAAAAAAACTGAACAAAAATTAAGATTATTATATTTTTATCCACTATTATATTTTTCTTTTTCCCGTTTATTATTATTTTTCTTTTTTACTTTGTTTGGTTTATTCTAATGCGTTCATCAAAGATGAAATGTTACTTTTAAAACGAGAAAGAGATTTTAAATAATTGACTTAATAATCATCTATATTTTTGTTTAATGTATTAACTAGTTGATGCTAGTAAAAGCAGACGAAGAGAATATCAATCTATTTTTTTTAAGAAAAGGTTGTTGATTACTAATTAAAGCTTCGGTATTGCACCAATTTTCTGGAATGTACTCGTCCATAAGTTTGGTTTTTCAAAACAAGATCGTTTGTTTCATTTAAAATTTGAATTTTAACACTCATAAGGAGAAGTTCTTTTCTAAACTTGCTATTTTTCTTTTCCATTTAAAAAAAAAATTGCATTTCTCTTAGGGTAAGAGAAATATTTTCTATTTAAGATTACAGAAAAATTATTTATTTCAATTGTATTAATAACATTAAGGTCTAGTAAATAAAACATAATTTTATTTTACAAATTTGTAGTTTCTTTCTTTTTAACTAGTCATTTTTACTGGTATACTTATTAATTTTATCTGGATAAAACATTAGTTATATAGTAGATATTTTTTAATTCAGATGTTAAATCAAAACAAAACAGGGCTTTAACAACAATAATAATAATTGCAGAAGGAATAACCCTGCAGACAATACAGAAGAAATAAAAAAATCATGTCTTTTCAATATAACAAATATCGCTTTCAATATAACAAATTTTTTAAAAGTTAAAGCTTCTATGAGAGAATCTCATTACCATACAAATATTTATACTTAAAGGAGAAATAAAAGGGTATAAATAAGTATGAATAATAATTCAATCTAAGCCGTCACTAATCTAGCCAAATATTTGAATTAAAATAAAGAATAGAGTAAAAAATGTCTTGGTGTTCCTCGTAAATTCAATTGCGGCACCTTTTTCTTTCTTTTTCATATTGATTAAGGTTTTGTTTATTCGACATTTATTTCCTTTCTTTGTTCATTTTTAGTCTTTTAAAGTTTATATTTATGTATGTTGTGCTCACCTTATACAATATCAAAGCGTAAAATGAAAATTGTTTGGGAAATACTGTTTTGTGCACAGCTCGAAAATTAAATTGCCCGAAGTGCCCGTGATATGTATTGTTTTCTCTTATATGCCTGGTCAAGTTTGTTAATATTTAGCGATATCGTAAATTGCTGATTAATCCAGTGCTAAAGAGAATAGAAGGGCTAGTTCACTCCGCTCTTAGAGCTGAAGCTACGATCGCTCTTAACCTAAAAGATAAAAAGAAACATTCATTTTTATTAAATGGATGTCCAATATATATTTTTTTTATTAATAAAAGTAGAGAGAACGAAACAAACGTTAAAGTTTNATAGATATTTAAATTCAAGAGAATATAATTTTTAAAAGAATCATAAATATTTAGAATAACTACATTAAAAAAATAAGTTATGAAATTAGGAGAATTTCAGCTGTACACTATATATTTTAAATATACTTTTAACTTACGTTTTAATTTTCTTTGACTCTATCCATTTTTTAATTTTTTTCACATGCCTTTCTTTTTGAAGTAACGAGGTGGTTTCTTTTTAGATAACGAATTTTTATAAAAGTTCTTAACGATAGAAAAAATGTACTGCTGTTTTATATTAACTGTGTCATTTCGGAATCCATTCTTTACATAGTTGTTCATTTACTTTAGGGAACACGCGGAAAATTATATTTTTTCCTTTTGTTTTTCTATCAGAATTTTTGCAAGTTGCAATCGCGCAAACTGGCATTTCGTTAATAGTTTTAAAATTTCGTAAATTCACGGCAAAAACTGAGGAAAGTCATTATGGAAAATAACAAATGTCTTAGAATATGTCACAAAAAGAAATGCTCCAATATTAGTTAGAGCTAGTAATGCCGAACGCTCTGTTCTTGAAGTAAAAGTGCGAGCTTTGCGCCAAAGTGACGTCACTAGAGAAAATCGGAGAATTGGCGCGGCGAGAGTTTCTTCAAAGGAGTGAACCAGCCCTTCTATTTTCTTTAGCCCTGGATTAATCTTCCCTCAAATTTTCCTCGGAAATCCTCGGAATGGGCGAATCAAGAGCACCGAAGGGAAAAATAATAAATAAAATCGATTATATTTGATAAGACCTAAATATTACTAAATTTAATTATCTATATAAGAATTTATTAAACAAAGGTTTATAATTTTTTACTTCCCTAGTAAAGCGTATTTTTATGTTAAAAAAAATTCTAGTCACATAATATAAGAGCACACATTTAGTGCCTTGTGCTTATATTTGGCATATTTTTGAATAATTTGATTCGTATGTGCATAAATATCAGTTGTCATAACTGTCTAAAAATCAAAGTAAATAATTGTCTACTTTTTTATATATATTTTCAAATAAATATTTTGGTTTTAAAGTGCCTTTCTTCTTAATTTAGAACATTTCATTTTTGAATTGTAACACTAAATATCACTTACTTTATTTCATTCACTCCCTAATGTCCGTGAAAATGTTATAAAAATTGCTATCTTCTTTTAAAATTAAGCGTTCTTATGTATTTTGTTAAACTTAAAAATGCTTATCTATCAAAAATAAAGTTTCCTTCTTTTCGAAACTATAAAAATCCATAATTTCTTATAATATGTGACAACTGTGTTTTCAAATCAATTTTTCGCTTCATATCTTATTTTTCCTAATATTTTATTTCACTTACTTTCTATTTTTAATGCAACGAAATATGAAATCGGAAATAGTCTTAAAAAGGGTTCATTTAATTTTTTCAGAGAAATATATTCTTTTCTATTTCAAGGAAACTTAGAAGCAGTTATGCGTTTTTGCAAGGATATTAAAAGTTTACGAAATGCTCTCGGGGTGGTAAATTCTCAGTGTCAGGAATGGGCCGCCCGTGTGGGATAAATTTGCAGGAAATATATGAGTGCCCAGGCCCAGCACAGTAAAAATGCTAAAAAAAAAAAGGCAGATACTTATTCAGATGAGAATAAAAAATTTTTATTACGTTTTAACTTCCAAACTTCTTTAAAAAAAGTTTTGTAAGTTAAATTTTAGAAATTTGACAGTAAAACATATTTCTCCCTCTAAAATATTATTTCAAAAGTCTTTTGCCTTCACCCATATTTTCAGACACGGTATCTCATTTGAGTTATACTTAATTGAAAATTCAAATTAATTTGCTATTTGAGAGTAATTTAACTACACCGCGTCCAAAATGATAGAAAAAAAAAGAGAATTAAAAAAAAAACTAGTCCTACCACTTTATAATTATATAGCAATTTTTATTATAGTTATAAATGAATTTAGTAAGCAAATTTAGTAAGAACTAAGATTTATATAATTTTCATATTTAGATAAATTCAGTTTTCAGATTAACAAAACTATTATTTTAACACGCTAGATGTCGCCACCAAAAACTTAGAGAATATAGCTCAGAAATTAAAGGAAATGATTTTTGCTATCTTAGGTTTTATCTTTCAAAAAGTGATGAAAAACAAAAATTTTAAAGTTTATTTTCATCAATTTATGAACGAAATGTTTTAAAATATACGAAATTGTTAATTTAAAATTATTTAATATACTATTTAATTTAAAGTTATTTCGTAATAAAATAGAAAAAATAATAAAATTAGAGTAAGGATTTATTTCAGCGGTATATTTCTCTAAGTCAAAAATTTTATATTTTGAATTTACGCGGTGTTTTAATAATGACGAAATGTTTGGAAAATTATTTTGGTCTAAAACGTAGAAAAATAAATATATTTGTCATTCATGATTGAAATTTTTATAAGTAAAGTGGAAAAATAATATAACAATTATTTTAGAAATACTGTACTGACGTGCTCAAAAATTGAATTTTTTATGTAAATAAAATATTTCTGTTTCTTTCTTTTAGTTAGCTTCTCCGTCTCAACGTTTTATTAACTTTTCTGAAAAATTGACATTAGTTTCATATTCATATAGTGATTTAAATGATTGTTAGCTGTTTCTGTTTTGCATTGAGTGTCATAAAACACATTATTTTGTATAAAAATACGTAAATAAATGAATAAATAAGCGAATAAATAAATAAAAGAATAGTGAAGGAATAAATAAATAGTGAGAGAATAAATACATAAAATAAATGAAAAAACAAAAAGAAAAGTGATCCCCCCAAAAAAACATTTCTAAATAGCTGATCCTTGTGTAGATTAATATTCGCATCATGCATGTGTAGATGGAAAAATTCCTGTCATTTGAGACGCAAAAGATAAGTTCATACTTTTTCATTATTACTTATTTTTATGCAATTTTGTAGGATTTATTAATAAAAATTCCTTGAAATTGTCACACATTCAAAAGTAAGCTAAACAGTTTAAAAATTTACTAAGAAATTTCATGTTAATTTAAATAAGAAAGTTTACTTTTAAAAAATTAAATACTTTGATTTTCTTCTATGCTACATTAATTGGATGTGTTCTCATAAATTCATTTTTATCTAATATTGCAAAGTTGCTTTTCGCTTAGCTACCTTTTCGAGGAGATTTTTAAGGTGATGTGCAAATAAATAAATTTTGGAGGAAAGACCGAGATTCAGAAGTAAATTTGGATAGATAATTAGAATGCAGGTTTTTATGAGTACTTTCCAAATTTTTTTTTCTGAACTCTCTGTGCTTTTTTTCTTATATATTTAATTTTGTTTCCAGGATTAAGATTGGAAATTAAATTCGTTTGAAAAGGAATTTGAAAACATTTAAATAAATTTTTTTATGTTATCTCTGACAAAAAAAAAAGAAAAAAAAAAAAAAAAAAAAAAAAAAAAAAAAAAGAAAAGGACAAAAATTAAAAAAATAATATCCAACTCAATTGTAATTTAGAGGAAGAAAGTTTAAAATATGATTAACAGACTTTTAAGTTTCGGAAGATGCTACTTATTTTTAAATTGATGGTAACTGCATGAGATATTCTCAACAATCTGTATCTTATGCATTTCTAAATTTCTCGTGAATTTCATGTCTACCCATTAATTTTAAATACGAGCAAATTAAAGTTTCCAAAGTATAATAAAATGAACATTAATAATATACTAGGAAAAAAAAAAGAAATTAGGTTTCCTTTCAAATTTTTGTTGTTCTTGTTGTCGTAGGCCGTTAAAGCAAGAGTTGCGATTGTTCTTGTTTTCTAGCGGCGCCATCTATAGCCAAGAATTCGACTTCTGCCACACCCATAGATCACACCCGTTTATAGGGCTGACCCATTCATCCATCCATCCACAGATCGTAATTTTGACCTGAGTATGAGAACGATCAATCTCCATTTCAGTACCCCCAGAAGTATAATCTCTTATGGGAACATGGAGGACTTTGCGGTTGGCTTGGTCGCTGAACTCCCAGCGCCCTACCAATCTGCTAACCAGGCTATACTGGCCCCTCAAGCTTTCGTAAATATAATGGATGGTGTTTTCAATAGTAATGTAAACAATAACAATCTCGAGCTCGGCACCTACTCTAGCTCCGGTTAAAAAGTTTGCAGCTGTTTACTACATGTTATTCTGATAGGCGGTGTTTTCAAACGAATAATTTTGTTTTCAATGAAAGAAAGAAATTAGATAATTTCTGAGCTCAAATCTGCCGTATTTCATAAGATATTAATGTTAATATGTAATTCTGGTGAGTTTGAAGTGAAAATTTGTTTTAGTTTTTTAGAGCTATATTGTTAAAAAAGGTGACATGGTTGCTAGATTTTGAATAACTCGCTTTTTTGGCAGTCTTGATATGGCGTCTTTCCATAAGTTTATTACTGTTTGTTCTTGTTGCAAGCTGTGCACCATCTTACGTTATTGTTAACACTTTTAGCATTGTAAACACCAGTATTGTTAGCATTGTAAACACAAGTAATAAGTAATAAAATACATTGTTTGCAAGAATCTCAAAACACAATGATGCCAAATGGCTTTAAAATACAACGAAAGCAGTAACCCGAAAATTTAGGCGGTACCGAGCATGCAGCGTTCCCTAGAGTAGAAAGCACAATCCATATGTGAGAGTCGCGATGGCTCAGGGGATAGAGCGTTCGCCTTCCAATGAGGTGAACAGGGGTTCGATCCCGGCGATACGAATTCTGCATCCGGCTTGCACCGACCACAGTGCTGACGTGAAATATCCTCAGTGGTGGACGGATCATGGGTTAGAGTCCCCTTGCCGTCAGGCTAACTGTGGGAGGTTCTCGTGGTCTTCCTTTCCATGTAACGCAAATGTGGGTTAGTTCCATCAAAAAGTTCTCCACAATGACAAATCTCTCCCAATACTTGATCCAGGGGTTCCCTTGTCTTCTAGATTGGGTTCAAAATTACAGGGCTACGGAGTTGAACATTCGTAGTCGTAAACCCAAAAATTGGGTAGTCGGCTGTTCAACGACGGTTATAAAATAAAATAAAAATATATTATGTGAGTTGTAACCAATTTTTTTTACAATCACATAGATCTCAGAACTACTCTACGAAACTACGTTACTACATCACTGCGTTTTTAGGTCAATTAGGAAAATTTAAAAAAAAATTGAATTATTCGCTGAAAGAGATTATAATTTCTATTTTAATTTATATCAAAAATAATTAAAACTTGAAAATACTTAAAATTACCTCAGCAGAAAATTACAGTCTTAAAGGGAGATTTTTTTTAATAATTAATTTCATAAAACTAATTCTAAGAAGTAATTATTTTGAGTTAAATCGATTAATGAAATTCTTTGTATCAATTAAGAGAATTAAATTTTACACTGAAGACTGGAAATAAATCGGTCGAATAGTTCCTGAGGAATCGAATTTAAACATATGACTGTTTTAAAATTTGAAACTAATCGGTCGATTGCTTTCCAATTTTGTCATATAAAATCACATTCTTTAAAATGGCGGAAAAATTTGCCACCTTTAAATTCAAAATTGTTTCGACTATTGTCAAATAAAATAATAAAAAACAATTAGTATAAAATATTTTTTACTTGGTATTATCTTTACGTAACGAATTTTATTATTGTGTGTAAAAATTGTTCCATTTTTTAAAAGCGTTTTCGAAATATGGCGAAATACGCAATAAGTAAAATTAGCATTTAGGGGTCAAAACTTTTGATCGCCTTAACTATTGGGACCATATTTCCAAAATTGCGGCTACCAGTATGTTTTGAGGGTCAGAAATCTAAATTCGAGAGGTGTCCGGTCATCCGGTATGCGGTGAAAGTTAAAAATTTTACTCTACCGATTCCGGAACCCGTTAAAATTGGAATTATAACGCGACCGGGAGCAAAACGTATAATTTTTATCGAACAAATATTTGATTAGATTTAGTTCGATTAAAATTTATTGCCCACATACATAAAAACAAATATTTATATTTTTAAATTCATTAGTTTAAAATTTTTTTAAAAAAAAAGTTTCTAAAAAAATCTTAAGATTTTTTTTACCCCTTTAGATTTTTTTTTATCCCTTTAACTTTTTTACCCCTTTAGATTTTTTTTATCCCTTTAACTTTTTACCCCTTTAGATTTTTTTTATCCCTTTAACTTTTTTACCCCTTTAGATTTTTTTTTTATCCCTTTAACTTTTTTACCCCTTTAGATTTTTTTCATCCCTTTAACTTTTTTACCCCTTTAGATTTTTTTAAAAAGAAATTTGGGGTCACTGTACGGTATGATTAACTTTTCTATGAACTTCTAGCTAGAACTAGAGACTTCTGTAAATTAGTATGCTTTTTTTATTTGATTAATATTTTATTCATTAAAGTAGCTTCTGTTAAACGTTGGGTATTTTAATAAAGTGACAATATATTGAATAAAAAATGTTTTAACTATCGGGATTTTGATTTTTAATAACCCAATAAATGTAGGAATTTTATTTACGTCGCACTAGAGCTGCACAATAGGCTATTGGCGACAGTATGGCTAACATTCCGGAGGATGATCCGAAGACATGCCACTACAATTTTGATCTTCCGCAGATTCCTTCGGTCCCGCAGTGGACTGATCATTAAGACAAGGTTACCATCAAATCACCGAAGTCAAGCATAACTGGCTACGGTCAGTGTGCGGGTGGGCGACAACTTGGATCGGTCTGCGTAGGGACCGAGGGTTTGCGGTATTGGTCTTCGTTAAACTGTTCTACCGTGAAGTGCTTGACTTCGCGTGCAGGTCGACGGGCTACCAAAGCGGGGGTGCCATCCTCTCTGCAGAGGATCAAAATTGTGATGGCATGTCTTCGGATCATCCTCAGGGATACTTCCCAGACCGTCGCCAATAGCCCATTGTGCAGCTCTAGTGCGACGTAAATGAACTACAACAACAACAACAGCAGATTCCTTCGCTTTCAAGAAAGACGCTTTCTAGTAAAAATTTATTTTACGATTTTATTCGTACATGATAATTTTCAATATAAAAAGTAAATCAACTTATACTGAATAAAATGTTTCCGAGTGGGTTTTTTGTTGAGTGATATGAAAAGGCTTTAAGAAACCTTCTCTCATCAATTTATTAATTAAATTTTGATAAATCAATATTTTAGACTTTAACATGCGTTCTTCTTTACCCGCAAATAATGCTTTAATAATGCTTAAATTATAATAATAACATTATAATAATTAATGTGTTATTTGTAAGAAAATATTCATGTTTTGTTTGCAACTGTTGTCTACTATACTTCAATAAATTGCTAAACACGCCGAAATAATAAAAACGTATTATTGTATTTACACATTTGCTAAAGCAAATTCAGAATGAGAGTAATATACATATATTGGTTTAAATTTTTTCCCCATCATAATTTTGTTAATTTGGTTCATAATTCATGAAAACGAATCATTTTCCTTTCTCGGAAATTTGAAAACGATGAACTTTCTTCCAAAAGGCGGGTTTTATTTTTTAATTAAATCGAAAAAAAAAAGCAGAAGACACTCAACCAGCATGCCTGAAAGTCAAAAACAGAAAAGTGCGACTGTGCGAATCATCAAAAGAAATTCTCATATCAATCTCTATTAGAAAGGCCTAAGCGTCAGGCTAAGGTAATTTTGATAGTTTTTTCTTTTTTTCTACAACTAAAATAAATAGCGCGGTTGTGACGAATTTTCCACGAATGGTGTTCGTATACTATACATATAACTATACTATACATCGTATACTATATTATAACTGTTGCTGGTCTTTTATTGTTGTTCTTTTCTATTTTCTTTTGAAATCAACCCCTAATATCTCCATTGAGGGAAGAATTCAACCACTTAGGGGAATCACCCCCTAGATTGGGAACTATTGTTCTAACTTAGCAGAAGCAAAATACGTATTTTAATTATAATAAAAGGACGACCAGGTGGCCGAGTGATTAGCGTGTCTGACTGCGGAGCCATTGGCCGCGGGTTCGAATCCTGCTCAGGACATGGATGTTTCTTTCTCTCTATGTCCTTTCCTCTTTGTGTGTGAATGTGACCCGCCCTATAAACGGGTTTGCGGTTGTGTGACGTGGGCGACGCTGCTCCACCGCCGTGGCTTCGCCACAGGTGCCCACTGGGTAACGAGAAGACAGTAGCAGTTCTGGCATTTCTGTGGCCAATGGGACAAACCCCAAGTGCCCGCCATTAAGAAAAAAAATTATGATAAAGAGTATTAGAAATAATGTTAACGTTTCACCATATTTATCTTTTAATCAAATATTATTGGATCGAATGATAAAAACCGGGCGAGAGAAATTGTTATTGCCGGGTCCAGGTAATAACCGGGTAATGAAAATATGACGAGGTAGGTAGGGTAGCTAGTTTACAATCCAGTGGCCTTTAACTGTAACGACTCACTCGCTTTTTGGAGATTTTCCTCCTGGCTGTAGTTGGTCGCAATTACAATGCAGTATGTTTATTTCTTTTAAAATGTGTTGGTTGGTAAAAAAACACAGGAATAAAGTTTATTTTTATTTAAGAAAATGCCAACAGAAGAGCGGGTTGAAGGATTAGAAAATCGCTGCCGGGTACCTGGTACATCTATCCTTCGAAAAAATTCACTCAGAATAAAAATGTGTGGTAAAAACTATCAGAATATGGAAAAATTTACCGTATTTCTGGCTATATGGGAACGCCAAAAAGAACGGTAATTTTTACAGACGTGCTTTGCTTATGACTCTTTGATAAAATTAACAATAAGATATGGTTTCAGGGGTCTGTTTAGAAGAAATTTGGGTCCGTTAATGGACCCTTCACAAAATATCTTTTCATAAAAACGGACCCTTCAGAAAATAATTTATCTTTTAATCGGACCCTTCACAAATTTGTTTTTCTTTATTATTTTTTTGTTAATCGACTAAACCCTTCCCTGGGGGGAGGGGAGAAGGACGGTTCGAAATGAACGAAAGACGTTCGATCGTTTCCCAAATCGAACGTATTCATATTAAATGATATTTTTTTAAAAATAAATAATTGATCAATTTATATTTATTCATAAAATTAATTAATAGAATATTATGTAAATAAAAATTAATTTCGGGCAATTTTTTAAATAAAATATTATAAATTTAGGAATTGTTTAAATTTACATAATGCGTAACACATTAAAAGTTATACATAACTAAGTTGTGTTATTTAAAATATGTCAATTGACATTTTTGAAAATGTGAGTGATTTTGTTTCTATTATTCGTCCAAAATGAATATTCTGTGTTGAGCAGTATAGGTTAAATACCAAATATTTGTATGTTGCATCTCTACTTTAGTAGCAGCAATTGTTGAGCAGAATCTTGTATCTATTTACAATTTAAAAACTTCTTGAAAAGTTTTTCAGCAATTTTTGCAATAACAGGACCCTATTTGCACAAATTCACAAAAGCAAGACCCAGGCTGTAAGAATGTGACTTAACGCTTATTTTATATTCTCAAATTATGAGTAGTTTTTTCACAATTTTACAAAAACAGAACCTTTCACAAAATGTCTGGATAGATCCCTGGGC
Organism: Parasteatoda tepidariorum; assembly: GCF_043381705.1. Lineage (NCBI taxonomy): Eukaryota > Metazoa > Arthropoda > Arachnida > Araneae > Theridiidae > Parasteatoda > Parasteatoda tepidariorum. The sequence goes on along the minus strand of NC_092215.1, from coordinate 49,004,019 downwards.
TTTAATTACCATGCTGTTCAGTAGTAATCTGAACCAAAAGTCAGTAATTTTAATAGTCCTAGTGTAGATTGTGAAATGACGCAAAAATGTTAAGCTTGATAACTTCTATTTTATTTAGTAAACACTGGATAACTTTGTCTCTCTTCGGTTAATTTTTTTTACGTAAGCTATAGGTTGATATATACCAACATTTAGAAAACCAAAATGTTTATTTGTTAATGCCTGGACATGTCTGAACTAAATCAGTAGCCTTTACTGTTATGCATTAGGGCTGTCCTATCATTCTAAAATGGAAGGGTACAGGTAGCTGGTACGAATCCCACTGTATCCTTGGATGCATCTTTCAATTCATATTAATTTACCGTAGGGACAGAGGGAGCGTGGTATTGGTCCTTGTTAAATTGTTCTACAGTAAAGTGCTCGACTTCGCACGGAGGTCGTCGGGCTACCAAAGCAGGGGGGGGGGCATCCTCACTGTAGAGGGTCAAGATTGCGATGGAATGTCTTCGGATCATTCTCAGGGATGTTTCCCAGACCGTCGCCAATAGCCCATTGTGCAGCTCTAGTTCGACGTAAATAAAGTACCTACTTACCTACCATTTGTAAGACTATAGTGCGGCCTTCAGGAGAACTCCTCCAGACACCCGTCTCGCGTTATGGCGGGTACTATGGTAACGAGGAAGGGTCACTCCGAATAGGGGTGTGGGGTGAATAGTTTTGTCGTAATCTTAGAGTAGGTCGTCGTGAATAAACCAATCGACACCTTCTTTCCTCCATTTCACCCCCATTACAAGTGTGCTCTCGCTTGTTACCATAGCAGCAGACAGCCCCAGACTTTCAGCCAGGAGGAGTTCTCCTCAAAGCCGCTCTATACTACTTCCTGAAGCCACAAAACCAAACACCGTATTTTGGAAAATAAGATTAGAATTTTGAGAGTAAATTTGCCCGTTACTTAATAATTTATAAAAAATTTCCGCTTCAAATAAGCAACCAATGGGATCTGGAATATAAAAAGTATCTGTTAAATTTTTATTATCAGGAATTTGCCCTTCTACATTTATAAATTTAACTGGAGATAAATTGGTAATTCTCTCTGCAATTAACAAATTTAATCTTTTATGAAAATTACTTGAATTCGATATTTCCGCGTTCACACAATTTTCAACACACATAGAACAATCACTTGGCTAAAAACACGTGGCTTTAAACGTGGCTAAAATCACGTGGTAAACACACACACACATTTACTTTTTGTTTTCTTAACCGCAATTTATCAGCACATTGCCTGCTTAAAAGATGCGTCATCGCATCGATTCAACACCAAGTAAGCATATCATTTCTCGCCTTAAGCCAAACGTATCTCGAATAAAACATTTAACAGTACTAAAAAAAAAGTGTTTTATTTTTTTCACTTGGCGAAAGAAAATAGCGAAAAGCGAATTAGCCTTTTCAGAAACCACAGGCGCCAATGATGTGGTGGAGACAGGGGGGGCCGGAAATTGAAGGTATTAAATGCTCTAGCATTCTCGGTGAGCGATGACCCTGAATCTTGCGGAGTTATTCGATTACTTTCATTTTGGTAATTAATTTTTGATCTCTGAAAATAATAGTGTTTGCCTCACATCTCATCTCGAAATCAAACAATTTTCTTTTTTAAGCACATAAAACATAAGCTCTGTTTTTTTAACCACCTCAATTTACTCGTCGACTGAAAGTTATTTAAACTTAGTACGAAAAGAAATTTTGTAGTTTTCAAAACAAAAAGGACGTTTAGGTTCACTAACGTCAGATAAAATGGCACTCGCAAAATTTTTGTGAACTTTTTTTCTCGAATGTGTTTTTAATGAATTTATTTTGCCTAAAACCCGGACTTGTGAAATTTTTATTCGAAATTTTTGATGATATAAACAAGTTCAATTCGTTACCTAAATTTTGGTGTTAATGCTAATACTGGTGTTAATACTCCCTGTTTAATACTAATGTAGCTCATTTTGATCAAAGGAATTAAATGTCTGATCCAGCTACAATTAAATGACATAACTCATCACTTTCATTAACGTTTCCCAATTTACTAACTCTGATTAACGTTTCTCAATTTACAAAATTTCATTAACGTTTCTAACAGTAAATGCAATCATTAAGGGTAGATGCAAATGGAACATAGTTTTCAATCGCTAATTTTTAAGCTTTACGGAATTTATTCAGACTCTCCTGAGGGGAGAAATTGTTGTTGTTGCTTCTAATGCCACTTGCCACACGGGCAAGCCTGCTTGGTGAAACCGAGCAAATTTAAAGCAGAGTGCGCGTTTCTTGTTTTTCAGTGGCGCCATCCTATGGCCAAGAATTCGTCTTCAGCCAAACACATGTCACAGCCCGTTTTATAGGGCGGACCCATTCACACATCCATTCATTCATCCACAGTTCGCAATTTTGACCTGAATCAGAGAACGATCGAACTCCAATCCAGTACCCCCAGAGGTATTGATTTGTTATGGGAACATGGAGGACTTTGCGACTCGACAGATTTAACGTGCATCAGTCACCATTTGCTACACGGGGAATCTTCGGCCGGCGGGGTTCGAACCCACGAACTCTTGGACATGGGCCCAGCGCCTTACCGATCAGGCTATCCCGGCCTGTGAGAAATTGTTTCAACACTAACTTATTCATTTTTTCATAATTTCCAAACTCTTCCTCTTTAACGCAAATCATTAAATTTTCTACTTTTCCCTCAATATGTTTAACAAAATCTCGGCTTCACAGTTTTAGTTTTAAAAGAGAACAAATTAAACGCTTCTGAAAGAATAGTAAGAGTTTTCACACTTTAAATTAAATTTTCAATGCTAAAAGTATCAAAATATCTGTTTTTTTTTATTTAAACCTCTTCTAGGGTAATTTATATCTAGCGTTAGTTAACTCTCTATTAAGCTGGTTTAGCTTCATTTTCTTACATTCTAATTTATCTTGCTCAATTTTAGAATTTCCCTGTTCAATTATAGATTTTTCTTGCTCAATTTTTTTTCTTCCTTTAATCTAAAATACAATTTGAAGAAATTCTTTATCAGATTTAAAAATGCAAGAGGGTGCACTTGCACCCCCCTAGTTTTTTTTTTTGAAAACAATTAAAGAGATACAGAAAAACAATTTTGTTATAAAATTTTTTTATCAAAAATATTTTTATTCAAAAACAAATAATTAGTTTATTATTGATACATGACAATAAAATTTTTTTTTAATCAAACAAGAATTGTAATCGTCTTGTTTGCTGTCCAAATCTGTTTATAACTTTTTCAACGAATTCTGAGTCATCTTTGATTCTTTTCTTATGCACACTGAGCATGCGCAAACTTGGCAGATATCTAAGCTACATATTTGAATTTCATTTTATAAAATATAAATAATATTATATTTTCCATTATTTATTTAGTTTAACAAAGGTGTTTAACGCAAACTGACTTCTCACAACTGTAAAACTTCATCAACACAATAAATACCAATGTTAAGCGTGCACAAACACGTTAGTATACGAAATTACTGTTTGTAGTTACAGTCAAACCCAGCTATAGTGAGCCTTCAAGGGACCAAAATTTCAGTTCACTATAACCGGGAGTTCACTATATCCGTTACGCAGGCAATTTCACTAATGGTTCCCAAACTCCTCCCTTTTATTACATTACATTCAAATAAATGACTGAAAAATATTATGTAGTAGCAAAAAATGTGTTATTTTTCATCACTCTTCGTCCTGCTTACAAATAAAAATTATTAATCTTTGGCTGATGATCAATCCTCAACATCAAATATGGAAGCACTTCCCGACTCTCAGATAATTTTTCCTGAATTTCTGTTATTCCGCTTTTTAAACCTGTCTAACCTGAGATTCGAGCACATAAAAGTAGTTTCTATAGATGGTTTTAAAAATCGGTATATGTATTTATTTTAAAGTAGAAATTTCAAAATTATTACAAAGAAAATGGAGATGGGGGGAAATCAGTCGAAGACAGAAAAAAGTTCATTATATCCAACTTCCTCACTTTTTTGGTTCACTATATCCACTAAAAATAACATTGTGCGTGTATAGCAAGGCACGGGACCGAGCATTTCGTTCACTATATCCGGGAGTTCACTATAAACCGTATTCACTATAGCGGGGTTTGACTGTATTTGTGTTTCAAAGTCAGTAGCTATGCCAGCGCCATCAGTACAGTTTCTCGTGGCAAAACTTGCAAGTACAAAAAATTCGTACTTTTTTTTAAATATCTTGTAAACTATGAAGAAATGTATCTTGAAAAAAATTAACAGATGAAAGTATATGTAATAAACGAAACAAAATGTAATAACAGAATATTTCAAATTTTTTTTGGGGGGGGGGTAGTTTGTTAAAGGGTTGCACCCCCTTTTATATTATTCTGCCGACACCCTTGCCGTGGAGTACAATAGTTTTTATTTTTCATATTTACTCATTGCACTGCTGGCCACATTACACTGCTGGCCACATGAGGGCGTTACTAATAGAATAGCGCTTATGGTTATATGCGGAATAATATCCGTATACGGACTATGATGCCCGTATGATATCAAAACCGTTAGATTATACAGAAATTTACCTCCTGGTAAAATGAAGTTAACATGTCTTATATACTAGTGAATTGGTATTTAATTTTTATAGTGGTAGTTACACCACATTACTCCCCTTCCAGAATTTTATCTGTGATAGAATTCAATGAGCAAATACCACTAGTTGATATATGCTGTTTCTTTTTTATTCATATATATTTTTTTCTCATAATAATTTTTCTTCATTTTTGTTTTTATTTATATCATTTTGCTCATTATTATTTTTTTTCTTCATTTTTTTTTGTTTATTAGACGGGAGACTTTTTTTACTTCACCTGATTATTATTATTATTTTTTTTTAGAGCTATATTTAAAGCAAATCAACTGTATTATGTGAACTATCCATCGATGTTGGTGAAATAATATCACTTCCGCAGGTCACCATTGAGGGCATATCGTCGTTGCCAACCTTCATCTATCAAAAGGTACCTCTTGATAGAATCAAGTTACAATGTCTTATATATTAGTGAATTGGTACTTAATTTTTATAGTGGTAGTTACACCACACCTTTGTAATTTAGGTGTGGTTTAATACTTGATCTATAAAAAAAAATTAATGTTTGAAAAGTTATTTTGTCAATTCATTGTTTGAACTCACAAAATAATGTTTAATTTAACTGTCCCTGAGTGAATCTCTGAATTTTTAAACACTTTATTGTAAGATGAGGATAACCAACCCAAATAAGGTAGCAGATTTTTACTTAAAGTTAAATGGACAGTTTCTTGTTTAAACAAAAATGCCAAGTTTAGAGAATTTTTAACCTTTCTTCATTACAAATATTTTGCTGAAACTAATTAAGGTTCCAAGGCTCTTTCGTCATAACGCTTGTCGCAAATAATAAGCTATTTTCCACAACTGTTTTTCATTACTTTTAGGCTATGTTTATCCAGTGCCTTCTATACTGAAAATAGTGCAAGATAACAATGCGATGAAAAGTTTTGTGATAATTACCACATTCCAATTTGAAAAGTTATTGCATTATTTGAGCGAATAATATGCTATTTTCATAACAGCTGTGTGATTGCATTTATGAACATGTTTAGCCTTTTACGCTAATTCTGATGCTTTAATATGAAGAACAGTTTTGTGCAAAATAAAAAGTGATAATAAAAGTTATATCAACGCTTCGTTATCATAAAGCTTTTCAAAAGTAGTGAATTAATTTTAAAATTTTTTCATTTAAATGAAAAAATCTCGACGATGTTTAATAGATTTCAAAATATTAAAGTTATTTCACAGATAATTCGTTTTCCTACCACCTTTCGCTACAGAGTTTCTTTCCTTCCAAAACATTCTTTGTCACTACACTCCAAGGAAAAATAAATCCCTGAAAATCCATCACTGCTTCATACTTATTTGCATAATGAATAAATTTTTAAGTTGAAAAAGAGAACACTAACTCAACTGCTTTCAAAAAGCTAATAGTAAAGTTAAATACAAACAAAAACCAAAAATCTGGTCAATAAGTATTTAAAAATGATAGCCATGATTATCAGACCTATAATGAACCTATGCACTTCTGGCAGATGAAAAATAATTCCCTCTGGCTAGTAATTCTAGCACATTGATTTAATTTGATAGATAATTCTCATGACTGATTGATTTTCTGCTATTATATTTTCTCTCATTTGATGTAACTTTTAGTTTAAGGCTACTTGAGGGCGATATGCGATTTCTTTGAAATATCCTCTCGGTTTGATTGATAACTGTAAACTTCTGATACATACAGTCACAGTCTTAGCTGTTTTAAGAAAGCTAGTTTAAGTAGCTGTTTTAAGTAAGGAGGTTATCTTCTAAAGGTACGCTTTCTTTAAAAAATTATGAAAGATTACTTGACAGGTATATAAATAGTTATAACTGCAGGAAATTAACGGAGTAGTTTTACCATGTTTTGGATCTAAGAACTCTGATTAATTTCTAAACGAAACAATAGAGGAGGGAATTGGTTTATATATATTCTCCGAAAAATCGTTTATCATTATTCATTTAAACTAATTTTATAATAAAACAATAAAATCGGTTGATATAAACGAGTATATCTGTTCCGCAACAATCCACCATTCCAAATGGAAATGTATTCCTTTGGTCACCGTTTCTTCACAAGGCTACCGCAGTTTTTTTATTAGATGTTTCGATTTTAACCGTTATTATTTTTAAATTTTTTCAGTCAGCAACGCGAGCTATTTTGAGTGCTTAAAACATGTCTACATTTTCCACTCTAATTTTTGAAGCTAATCAAGTTTTTCCTTTGACAAATAAATAAAATTGGTTCTTTGTATCATATCATAGATCAAATTTGTACAACATTCATAAGGTGTTAACCTGTACCACGTTTTTGTAAAAGTTGCACCATACCATTGTATAATCAAATGCGAGAACAATTAATTTATATGCTCCAACTTGGTGTCATATTAAGGTTGTAGTAAATTTGCACGATATTAAAGTTCAACACATTCCAAAATTTGTTACAATGCATTGATTGGTTGAGAAATTATCAGAGCCCTAATATTTTTTGAACCCACTGTAAATTTGAACGGTTCTAAGCATTATGGGTTATCTCCCCCCTCCCACACTCTTTATTTGAACATCTAAAATTAATAATTTAGGAAATTTTTGTATGGTATAAACACCAGAAATAAGCTATAAATAAAATATAGTCTCTCCCTCAATATAATATTAATATTATAATTATTAGTTACTGTTGAGCGTCGGGCAGTTTATCCCTAATTTAAAATTTTGATTTCCCTAAAGAAATCCCTAACTGTTTTAGTGTGTCTTCGTTTCACTCACCTTAACCTCAGTTATACAGAAAGTGGCTATTGATTGCTGTTAATAATCGGATTAATCAAGGTAAGTGAGTGGCCCTACATTGATTTTTTTTAAGGCTAAATGAAACTGCCGGTACACTTTTGCGCATTATATCATGTCCATATCTTTCATAATACTTAAGTCAGGCTTACGAAATTTTGTGCAATCGTTGTATATAAAAACCAAAATAATTGTTGCAAGTTAAAAATGTATTGCTACAGTTTTTGATGTAGGGAAATTGCTACAATCTATCTAAATGTATTGCTATATTTTTTGACAGAAACACTATTTTCCGTTTGTAATTTATTGTTGGTCCTTCAAGCCTCTAAAAGCTTTAAACTTCGTTGATAAGTGTGAGAAATTGCTTAATATAAACACTTCTGAAGTTAAAAAATGATTAAGTATTTCTTGAAAAATATGAAAAAAATGTATTAGTATATAAGGGTATCCATTATTTTGTCCCCCCATGTATATATAAATGAAGTTAACATGTCTTATNTGGTCATAATGTAATGGCTCTTCAATGTATATATATATATATACATACATACACACACTTAAACCCCGCTATAATTGACGAAATGTTCACTCCCGTACCTTACTATGCACACATATTATTTTTTGTGGATATAATGAACCAAAAGAAGAGAGAAAATTGGATATTATGAACTTTTTTCTGCTTTCGACTGATTTTTTTCTTAATTTTTACGCAAAAGAAATTTCTCTTAATTTGTACGCAAGACGAAGAGTAACAAAAAATAAAAGTTAACACATTTTTTGATACTACATATTGTTTATAATCATTTTTGTATTTTTTTATTGGTAATTTATTTAAATAATGTGTAATAAAAGGGAGCAGTTCGGAAAAAGTAGTTAAAATTGTTTGCAGTACGGATATAGTGAAGTCCTGGTTATAGTGAAGCTAAATTTCGATCCCGTGACTGTTCACTATAGCGGGATTTGACTGTATATATATATTATGAAAATGATCACGGATTTTAGAGATCTTTCTTGCTCATAACTCTTGGTCATGTGCTTGTTAAAAAAAAATCAATTCTACATTTTTCAATTTTTTTTAAAATAATTAATAAGCTTAAAACTAAAATAAATTGAATAATTAATTCCACTAAATTCAATTTCGCTTGTGATATTTTCTGCAGATTTTGTGTGTGTAAAATTACTAGTAGCCTTATAATTTTTCCGCTACAGAAAAATGGAAATGAGAAATGAAAACAAGATTGCTAAACAAAAAAATTCTCCTCGCCTCTATTTTTCATTCATCTGTAAAGATAAAAACGATAAGGCTACATGTAATTAAAACAATTAAATAAAACTTAAAAAACTATTCCTCTAAGGGATTAATTTAAAACTTCTAAAGTAGTTATCATACACTGAAAACTTCCTGGTAAACAATATGAGAGTAAGAAAGTGATGTAATTGAAATAATTGACAGATCATGACTTAGAAGCGATCTAATTCATTGTTCATGTAAATATAACTAACTAAGCCTGCTATGCATACAGTAATAACCAGAACTTTTAATATTCAGGTAGTGTTTTATGAAGAAAACAGGTTATTGATTAACAGAATGGAATACCACTTAATATCGCTCTTACTCTTATCTCAATCTTATCAATTTTATCTTATTTTGCTTATCACTGATGTAGCATCTCAATTCTTATCAATAATGATATTAATAAAAGGTGTCATTAAATGCATGCGTGCTTATAGACGCTGTAACTAATTAATGTGTAGAAAAAAATACAAAATGTAAGAAAAATGTTAATATGTAGAAAAAAATATGTTTATTTTAGTTTCATGTAAAGAAATATGTTGCTATTAGATGTAAAACCATGGAAACTTTTCGTGCTAGACAAAGTATTGCTTATGGAGAAAAGTTTAAAAGCATAATAGAAAGAATGCAGTATTTTCAAATATAATTGAGATACGAATATGAAAATGACATATGAAATAGTCTTAAATACATAATAATAATTTATTAAATTTTTTTTTCTCTAAAAATTAACATTGCATTTAATTCATCAAAATAAAAAAAAAGTCATTTTTTTTTAAAATATGCAAATTTAATTATTAACGAAAACAAAATTCTAATGATTTTCCTATTCAAATATATCTATCTATCTATATATATATATATAATTAATNTATATATAAGATCTTAAAAAAATAAACTTTGTTTATGCTGCTGTGCGTGAAATGAATAAGAAAATGAAAAGCGTATTAAAAAAATCTGCGTTGTTATAATTGTTAAAAATAAAAACTTCTCAAGATACAAAATAATTAAGCTATCAAACTTAAGTTGTTCAGAAGCAATAGTAAGATAATAAAAGAAAAATACAAAATTGGGAAAGATAAAAGTGAAGCTTTTGATGAAAGTATTTGTTTAAAAATATTATATATCTTACTTGCCTTAGAGTTGATTTTTCAATAAAACAATGAATAGTAAGATGATTTAATAACAAATTGTTTCGCAGTAAATTGTTTGAGAATTGCGTAGACTTTTAACTCATATTTTTAAAAAAGTGTAAATACCAAATTTTCCTATTTTTTTCTCTCTGAAAAATAATCTTAAGCTTAACAAACTAAAATGTTCTACGAATAAAAATTGTTTTAACTTAGAAACAACCAATGCTAATAAGCGAAATCAACTTAACTTAAATTATTTGTTCCACTTATTCAAATGAAATTAGAAACTTAATTGAAATAAGTATTATAAACGTATGACATCAAACTACTGGAAAAAATTGGACAGAAACCAAATATTTTTAATGCAGCATATAACAAATTTACTTAAGCCGCTTCACTGGGCATAAAAGTTATTTGGAAACCTAAAATGAAAATTCCAACACGATTATGTTTCAGCGCAAGCTCTCAAGTCCAAAATGGTTCTAGGAACATTTTACTTACTTTATTACAACTCCAGAATAGTTATATGATTCACTAAGATATTTTTTTTCTTTTGGTCAATCTTCGAGGTAAGTGTGTGTGTTAAACCTCATAAGACATTGACATTCATAAAAAATGAAAATAAAAAATCATTGTGCAATGAATGGGACAAAATTGAGCTGCTGTCCGTAACGGAAGTTTATGTATACAAGGGTTGTACAAAATAATGGAAACACCCGTATACAAATTCATTTTTTTAATATTTCTTAAGACGTACTTTGAAAACCATTAAAACTTTAGAAGTGCTTAAGACATGCGATTTCTCATCCGTGTCAATAAATTTAAAAAGCTTTTCGAGGTTTGAGGGACCATCAATAAATTGCGAACGAAAAATAATGTTTTTGAACACCCTATGCCAAGCAATATAGCGATACAAATGCAACTTATGTCAATTACGTTGGTTATTATATGCAATAAATTCACGCAATTTCGTAAGCTTCACTTAAATATTCATGAAAATATGGACATTTTTATAAAAAACTAAAAATTTTTTTTACTTACGTTTTTTACTGTAACTGTTGAAATATTCAATAAAATGCAAAAAAATGTTTAGAGTAATTTATAATTAATAACAAAAATATCATATAAAAAAAGTTCGTAAAAAACTGCGCAAGATATGAGTTTTTAAAGTAATCCTTTTATACTGCTCTTGCACTGAAGACATTAAAAAAAATTTTTTTCTTCATAAATTTGTTTTAAATTGTATTTAGTAGCTTCTAAAAAACGTCCGATTCGAATATCTTGAAAATTTAAAATGTTTTCTAAGTAGTGTTTGTTAATTTGGAAAGAAAGCTTTAAGGTAAGGGATTTTCCACAAATTTAAGTTTGTACTATAAAAAAAGATTTATTGGAAATGACATCGGCATTATATGGGACTACAACCTATTGAATTACGTTTTACTTCGCATATTTTGTCTCCCATTATCATCACATCTTTTTGCCCGGACTATCATTTTATGGTATTATCATTTGCTATTAGATTTTGTTTTATATTATAAATTGGTGGAAAATCCCTTATCATTTAGAACTTTCATAAAAAAAGTACAAAAGCTACATGAAAATTTGCTAGACATATTTTACATGTTCAAGCTAATCAAATTGGACTTTTTTCATAAGGTACCAAATACGATTCTAAACTAATTATGAAAATTTTTTTTAAAAAATATTTTCGGCGCATGCGCACTATGAAAGGATTACCTTAAATACTCATCTCTTGTGCAATTTTTAACAATTTTTTTTTTCAAATTTAAAAAAGAAATTTTTTATTTTTAATAAAAAATTACCCTGAAAACTTCGTTTAATTTTATTTCATATTGTAGCAGCTGTAAGAAAACAAAGATTAGTTTTTTAAATAAAACTCTCTATATGAACATATATAAAGGTTGATTATTTTTCGTCTGTAATTTATAGCCGGCTCTCAAACCTCTAAAAACTTTTAACTTTATTGATATGTATGAGAAGCCACATGACCCAAGCACTTCTAAAGACTTTAAGTATTTCTCTAAGTCTTTCCTGAGAAATATGAATATATATATATATATATATATAAATATAAATATATACAAATATGTAACATAAAAAGCTTCAATTAATCNTGTAAATTGATTTTTACATAACTTTGCGATAATTATTTAGTTTTTTGAGTATCAATTTTAAAAACTCTCATTTTTAAAAGTCACCACACAATTGTACAAGTAATTTTATGTCGGGTCACAATGAGTAACATGTAAAAAATTGCAATTTTGAAATTCTCTTTCATATATATATATATATATATATAAAGTGAAACCTTTATTTTACATTTTTTGTCTGACAAGCGTAAAAAAGAGCACAAAGCGGTAAAATTTAAGATCAAGGTAAAAAAAAATACGAAGTAAATTTTTCATAAAAAACTGACACTTACGAGATAAACTGTTAGAAAAAATATATAATCTTTACTTTTTTTTAAAGATACAATTTCAGTACTATCACTGACAATATTTACTATTGTTTGCAAATTTACAAATTTACTTTTTGGTTTTCATTCGCAAATAAATATTGTTTCAGAGTTTTATGTTCTGAAATTCTTGGTCAATTGAGGGTATGCCCTCCTATATTTTTTTGCTCTTTTTCATTTTCATCACTATCATCGGGAGCAGGCATTAAATAAGATATCGAAGGAATTGAAAAGTAATGGAATGTGTGTTGCAGTCGATAAACAATTCGAAAGATATTCAGACATGCAATGAGGAACCTGCGTGGTATTTTTTAATTTTTTAAAGCAGAACTTCTTGCCATTTCATGACGATAGGCATCAATTCCAGTTCAGTGAGTTTTTAAGTTATTTTGTAATTAATATTTAAAATCACGCGATTAGCCACGCCCCCTGAAAAGCGGCTAGCTTTCATCTTGACCGATAACATCAGAATATAGGACCAATACGACTCCCATAATCTTGCGAAACAGTGAAAGCGCGTGCCGTACATAATAGTAAAACTTTGATAAAAATTCTCAAAAATAGCTCCTAGCACTTACAACAAGTATTGTTTTATACCACGATGCAATACCTTAATATTTAACGCACCATGCAATATATTTTTAAGGTATCAAAAGGCGAAAAATGACAGAACTGATACAAAGCCATCAAGTATGAGGACCAAAAAGAAAAAAATAATAATCGTGAACTGTCTTAAACTTTACTATTTTGTTACAAAGACTATTATGCAGTATTTTTGTAATATTTTAATTTTATGAGATCGTTTTGCTTCTGATGAAGCTTCTCTGAAAAAATAATTCATTACGCTGAATTAAAATGTCCCTGGCCGAATTATTAGACGCACTATAAGATTCTATGCAAAATCTTAATTATCAAGTGATACTATTCAGCATTATTGTTCTTATGCGGCTGAAACCAGTTTACACTCGCTTATTTTCGTGTAACAATGGGTTAACATTGTAATGCAATACGTTAAAAATAAATACAAATAGGAAGTATATAAAAAATCTCCTGAAAATCCATTACACGTATGTTTAAATATAAAAGTATTGCATATAAACTCGTGCAAACATGTAATTATAAAGAAACTACAGTGCGTCTAATAATTTGGTCTAATTATTATAATATACTAATATAATAACTGATATAATAAATATTCTATATTTATATAATATATCGTCTACTTTAACCAATTGATGCACGAACGTGCATACAAGTGCAAACCGGTTTCAATCGGGTAAGAGCAATAAAGCTGTATAGTATCATCTGATAATTGAGATTTTAGATAGAATCTTATAGTGCGTTTAATAATTTGGCCAGGAACTGTATATATATGTATATATATTATTAAGCAACCTTACGTTTTGCTTTAACTTCCCATCTAAAATATATGTTCTTTTGCTTTTTACTTTATTGAAATCGAAATTTTAGAGTTAAAAATAATTCTTTTTATTTTCGTGTAGGTTGGGGGAGGAAAAAGTTAAAGAGAATTAAAATAAAAAAAAATGGAAGGGGCTTAAAATTGATTGCATACTAATAATGAAATAAAATATCTTAGAAGTGAATAATAAAAAAATAAGAGAGACATCTTTTTTGGAGAAAATTAGAAAAATTATTTCCTTAAAAACTTTTTAATTAAAAATCCTATACATTTCCAACTCCTCTGCCTGCGATCGAACCAGTATGGAATTGTTAAAACAGTTCATACTTCAATGTATCTTAGGAAAAATAAACCAGCATTGATTAAAAAATTATTTACTTCAAAAGTTATTAAAAAAATGTACAAGTTAGGAAATTTTTTTGTTTTGCATTTATCAATATAATTTATTTCGTCAAAAGCACCTACAGAAATTTTCTCAGGAATCTGACAAAAAAAAAAAAAACAATTCCACAAAATATTTCAAAAACCTTGTTTCAAAATTTTTTTATTTCATTTTTGAAATTTTAAAAAACAATTTTCATAATTTATTCATTGTCACTAAATCAACAAATTTCGAAACAAAATGTGCAATTTTAACAATATTTAAACTTTAAAAAGGAAAATTTAAAAATCGTGCTTCATTTTAATTCTTCAAGAAAAAGTAGCATTTTAATTACGTTACGCTTTAAATTCTTTAAACTTTCTTTGGTATGAACCCGCAAAAGAAATTGCTATTTTGCTTTTATAGTTTTTTTTTGTTTTTTTTTGTTGCAAATTTTGTATTAATTTTATTTTGTGAATATATTTTAGCTAATAGCATAAATTTTTAAATACAGCTTTCGAGTCCAGTTTATTACACATAAGAAAAATTATTACAATTGAATAATTATTTATTTTTTGTTGTTCTTCAGGGGAGAAGATTTTAAGAATAAAAAAATTATAAATAAAAATAAATAAAGGGGTTAAGAATTACTATTTACATCTCTAGTTACTAACTAGCAACTTAAAATTCTAAATATGTATTTAATACATCCCTGGGATCAAACAAGTAGGTGAAAAATTTCGAAACAGTTCTTATTTCTATGTATAGACCAGTTTACTTATAACACTTTAGAATGACAAAATTGATATTTTTGAATAAAACATATCAGTTCTCAAACCAAATATCCTTCTCTGCCTGGATTATATCAAAAAGTTTACACAATTTTATCAACCAAAAGAAGAAAATGAAAAAAAAAAGATTAAAATAAAACTCCATTGTGAACATCACTTCACCCTATGACAAGTTTTGGTTCGGCTTATTCCGTTAAACCAGGATGTGAATTCTGACGTCCTAAGTAATCCCCGCCTCTTTTTGAGTCACGTGACGTTATTTCCGTTTCAAGCTAATTTTAAGCTATGATTTTTTTAAAAATCAGGTCAATTTTGAACATACTGAGCTGGTTTTCGAGAGTTATAAGTTATAGACCATTCAGAATATGATTACCTATGATTATGATTACCTAACTAGTTGTTTACTGTAAAGTTTTTTAAATGACTGGATAATTCCAAGGTTCAAAGGTTGCTTTCTTTAACCACCCTTTCCGTGCCACTACCCTTCTCATTCTTATTAAAGGTTGGAATCCCTCTCACATCAATCGAAAGAACGTCAGAGAAGCTACAAATCTCTAATAAACAAATATCCTTTAAAAAAAAAAACTGAAAAAGTTTGTGCGATTTATAAATATGCTCCACGTAGTAATTGTGTCCATGTTCATTTGAATTTTTCCTCTCTTTTTTTTTTTTTTTTGAAAATTTGGTTTACTTGGTTAGGCTAAAATTTTAATAAGCATTGGAGTCTTGTTAAAAGTATGTTAAAATTTTGCAAATTATTTGTATGGATTTTGCGATAAATTTTGTGCAGAATTATATTTTCTAACCCTGTAAAAAATTTTGAGTTTTGAAGGTCTATATGTAAATATGAAAAATAATTATGGTAGTTAAAATGTTGACTCATAAAAATACCTACAGTTTACGCGCACAAAGGTTTTAATTAACTGGTAAAATTTAACACGTCAATTTTAAATAGCACGTAAAAGTAACGTGCTATTTAAATTAGCGTGTTAGAGTTTGCCTGCGTATTTATTAAATAGAAATATCATTCCTCATAAAAGTTTTAATTAGTAGCAGAATCCCTCCCCTAAGTTCTATGTAAAAGCTATTTTAAATTATATTATTCGATAATGAGTTTTATTTTATTCAGGCTACATAAGTATTTTAAGCCAACTAAATTTTTGAAATGATTTTTTTCTCAATAAAATGCTTTACAAACTGTAAAAAATAATTTTTAAAATATTTTTTTGTATTCAATGAAATATATTCTATGTAGTTTTTTTTAAAAAAAAATACTTCAAAAATCACTTTAAATAGGTTACTATAATATCATGGAAAGTTTCTTATACAATAAGTGCAGTGTTAGAAATATTGGATTGTACAGAACCATAATATCGCACAAATTGTTGGCAAATTTTTTACAACCTTAACAATGAACCGAGTTGAACTATATTATAATGCAGTTTAATCCTTCGTATACTTCAGTGATGTCCAACTGGCAGCCCTTGAAACCTTTTTTTGTGGCCCGCGAACTGAAATATATTAGTTGTCATTTTTTTGCGGACAGTTTTCGTAAAAAATCTATATGGGTTTAAAATACTTTTCTCGTTAATAAAAATCTAATTTCTTCGTTTCTGTGAAATTTAACATACCAACAGTGCAAAATTTTTTTTTCTCAGGGTTTGCTTCCAAGAAAATATTTATTCAAATACAAAAATAATCGTGCATGTTGCTCTTTTTTATTTTATTTTTTTTGTATTTCGTTAATATAATTCAGCATGTGTGTATCAGAAATTTTCCAGAAGAAATTCTCCGATTTAACTTTTCTGAAACCACTCATTTTGGACGAAAATATTTACACAAACCTTTGCAAATTTTAAATTTAAAATTCAAATTTTTATTCTCTGGTGGTTGCAGCAGACAAACCTCAATTTTCTCATTGAACATTTTGTGTGCTACTATGCAAGTTTTAATGCCAACCATTTTAAAGTTTTATGTCTTAACAATTAGATATCTGTTGCCCATTAATTGTTTAATACACAGGTGCACATTAAAGTTATTGTAGCCCGAATCTTTTAATATGCAATTAAATATTTTTAAAAATCTACTTCTATTTTTATTTGCAATTCAATACTTTTTTTTTTTTTGTACAACTTGATAAAAATCTGACCGTAATATTTAATATTCCTTCAAACATTTAAGAGTCCTACATAAATTTTGATAAAGTTGCGGCCCGCCATTTGATTTGTGTTTTTAATTGTTGCCCCCGGCCTCATGTAAGTTGGAAACCCCTGGTATACTTGATTGCACAATACTATAAAATCGCGCAATCACTTTTAAATTTAACAATGTATGATTCAACCTAAAAGGAAGAGCGTTTGTAGCAAATTTGAGCGATATTATGGTTTCTAAATTATAGATTGAACCAATTTTTCAAAGAGAAGTCAAGTCAAATAGTTTAATCCTTCTTACACTTAATTACTCAGTCCATCTTGAATGGAAGCAATGTTAAATGTAACAATGTTGCGGCAAATTTACACACCGGAAAATATTATGGTTCATTTTTGAACTGTCATTTACTTGAAGTGTCATATGCATAAAACAAATTACGAACAATACCAGTATTCAATTCCAAAAGAATATTCTTGATTATGGATATCTTTGGAACTAAATTGTAGATTTAGTTCCAAAGTTCAATCTATAATTTAGATTCTTTGGCTCTAAATTATAGATTGAACCAATTTTTTAAAGAGATATCAAGCCGAACAGTTTAATCCTTCTTTCACTTAATTACTAAGTCCATCTTGAATGGAAACAATGTTAAATGTAACAATGTTGCGGCAAATTTACACACCGGAAAATATTATGGTTCATTTTTGAACTGTCATTTACTTGAAGTGTCATATGCATAAAACAAATTACGAACAATACCAGTCATCAATTCCAAAAGAATATTCTTGATTATGGATATCTTTGGAACTAAATTGTAGATTTAGTTCCAAAGTTCAATCCATAATTTAGATTCTTTGGCTCTAAATTATAGATTGAACCAATTTTTCAAAGAGATATCAAGCCGAACAGTTTAATCCTTCTTTCACTTAATTACTAAGTCCATCTTGAATGGAAACAATGTTAAATTTAACAATGCTGCGGCAAATTTACACTATATACCGGAAAATATTATGGTTCATTTTTGAACTGTCATTTACTTGAAGTGTCATCTGCATAAAACAAATTACGAACAATACCAGTCATTAATTCCAAAAGAATATCCTTGATTATAGATATTTGTATTTTTGACATTCAAATTGTAATGCAGATGCATCAACACATAAGTTTTAATATTAGTATAGCTGTTACGTTTCTAAAAACTACATGTGAGTGATATTTATGTAAATGAATGCGTGACAGTAGATTATATGCACTTGTCAATGTATGATTCAAGTTATTACATTATGGTTTAAGGGTCCAATATTATGGCTCTACGATTAACCTTTTATTTCAGAGTTATACTTGAGTAAAAAATAAGTCCTTTTTACCCACTTTTTGTGATTGCTGCAAATTATCACTATATACTGGTTTAAAACACTAGTTCAATTTTAAACCAATTTTTTGAAAGTGAGTAATTCATCTTAAAAAATGCGATCTGTCTTAAACAAAATACTTATCAATGCGAGTCGACAATTCCAAGAGAACAGAAAATAACATAATATTCTTGAATAGTTGACATTTGTTTTTATACTTCAAGTCATAATGCAGATACCACAAATTATATTTTATTATTAATATAGTTTTTTCAGTAATTCATCTTAAAAAAATACAATCTATCTTAAACAAAATACCTATCAATACAAGTTGACAATTCCAAGAGAACAGAAAATAATATAATATTCTTGAATAGCTGATATTTGTATTTATACTTCAAGTCATAATGTTGATACCTCAACATGTATGTTTTATCATTAGTATAGTTTTTTCAGTAATTCATCTTAAGAAAGTGAGTAATTCATCTTAAAAAAATACTATCTGTCTTAAACAAAATACCAATCAATACAAGTCGACAATCTGAAGAGAACAGAAAGTAACATAATATTCTTGAATAGCTTATATTTGTATTTATACTTTTAGTCATAATATAGATACCTCAACATATATGTTTTATCATTAGTTTAGTTTAATTTTCAATAATTCATCTTAAAAAAGTGAATAATTCATCTTAAGAAAGTGAGTAATTCATCTTAAAAAATACAATATGTCTTAAACAAAATACCTATCAATGCAAGTCGACAATTCCAAGAGAACAGAAAAATAACATGATATTCTTGAATGACTGATATTTATATTTATACTTCAAATCATTATGCAGATACCTCAACTTATAGGTTTTATCATAGTTTTTTCATAAATCCCTTTAAGAACTATCAGTGAGTGATATTAATTTAATGAATGTCTGACAGCAGACGGGGAAAACATGCACTGGTCAATGCCCTTGATCAAAAGTATGGGTGGGACACAAGTTCTTGACTTGCATCTTAAGCAGAATCGCCTCTGGTCACACAATTCATACCTCATATTAAAAGAGTTCCGATATTGTAACCACCTGTTTATACTCTCCCTGTACAATTATCCCCTTACACTTTTTAAATCCACATTTGTGTGGCTATATAATTTTTTTTCTTTCTTAGCTATCTTTACTGAATATTATTCACTCTTAGTAGATTAATAATAGTTGATTATACTATTCTTTTTAAGATGGATTACTATTAAATTGCAAAAGTTTGCAGAGTAGTTTAATTTTATGAGTTTTCTAGCAAATTATTTCTTAGCTAAATTTTAAAATAATTTCAAAGCTAAATCTCAAAAATAATCTCTAAGCTAAATCTCAATCTGCTGTATTGATAAAAACAGATTCATAGACTACATAAACTTTTACATTAAGTTAATCTATGTATGTCTGATGATAAAATCAGAAATTTAAACGAAATTTGAGTTGAAAAATTAAAAATTCAGCATTTTCAAACGTGAAAATGTAAAAATTCTAGTCTGATTTTGTAACTTAAAATATCACGTGTTCTAAATAATTAGCATATTTAGGATCTCTTTTTTTCAAATTGCATCTTAGTATGTGAAAATACGATAATTAGATTATAAAAGATATACAGAGTATTTCGTTTTGTAAATTTTTTTTCCGCACTGTCATTCCGCATGAATTTGAGAAATATCACACACCATGCTCTTCAATTAAATTTATCAATTTCTAGAAATTTTACCTTATTTACAAACGCAATTCAACTTAACACCTTATTTAGGTTGCAGTAAATTTGCAAGGATTATGGTTCAAGATACCGATTTTATGGTTCAACTTTGAACCAATTTTTCCGAGAGTGTATGAAAGAGTAAATTTTATTATTTCAAGACTTCTTTCATGAAGTTTTTCTCCCTTATTCCCTTTTAGGAAAGTCTGTTCAGCGTTGAACCATAAAATTGGCACCCTGAACCCTAATTAAAGCAATTTTGAAGAAACTATAATAGGATGCCAAGTTAAAACATATTCTTATGCAATTTAATAATTTCTAAACTTTAGAACTAGTTTAGCATGATCGGAAAAACAATTCTACTTAAGACCTTATACAGTAAACTTTCAAGAATTATGGTTCAAGGTATCGTTTTTATGGTTCAATTTTGAACCGATTTTTCTGAGAGAGTGTAGAAGAGTTAACTTTATTATTTCCACTTACATAAGTATTTCTAATTTGTTTACTTTAAAAATAATTCTACTTTGAACCATAAAATTTGACATTTTGAGCCATTATTCATAAGCAATTGCGGCAAACTTTATAACCATGTTCAATCATATCCTCCTGCAATTAATAATTTTTAAGCTTGATCAATTAAAAAACATGAACGTAAACACAATTAATTTAACACCCTATTAAGGTAACTGTATTATGGTTAAAACTTCCGCTTTTATGTTTCAATTTTACGCAGATTTTTCTGAGAGTTTATGAAACTTTAATATTGCCATTTAAAAAATACACACGTCACTTTAAAACTATGCCAGAAATTTTTTTTTTCATTTTTCGTTTTCGACAGGCAATGGATGAACAAACAATAAAAATCGATTCATACATTTTCTAGTAACATTCCACCGAATTACTTTTTTCTGAAATAATTCAATTTAGTTCATAATTAAATTGTTTCATATGTCATTAGTGTCGTGTATGTTCATCTTAAATATTTGCCGAATTTATTTCTTAATTAAAGTTAATTTTAATAAGCATTTTGAAGCATTTTCATTTTTCGCAATTTATTTAATGTATTGCTCTTTGCTAATGTTATAATGCTCTTTGTTTTACAGATTTTGACCTGATATTTGTTTTCTTAAACTTAATTAGTAACTTTAATTTATAATTATATTTTAGAAAACTGTCCAATGTACATTTTTGAAATTGTTTCAATACTTGAATTAGATCAAACTCATCTTGATCAATTAAGAATTATCAGGTCAACATTTCAAAATAAAAATGAGCTGAAATTAATTAAAATACTCCAAACTTTAGGAACCAAAAGTTAAGCAATTATTCAAATTTTGCGTTCTACAAGAGTTTTTTTTCCTCAAATAATTAATACTTATTTGCTATAAGAATGCTGCATTTAAATTTTAACGTGTCGATAATGCAATTATTTTGCGTTTATTAACTAACCAATTTAAATGTTATCAATCTGATAATACTAACGTTCTAAATTATATCGTACAGCATTTTTATAGCAAATAAATTTTTCTTAAAAAATATTTTTTTTTATTTGCTGAAAAACTTTGTCTCCATAACAATTGAAAAAATTGATGTTACACATTAAAATGTTTTAAAAAAAAGGTTCTAAACGTTAGCAAAATATGACCTTAGTTGAAAGGTAAGGCTTTTTATTAAAATAAATATTGAATATAATCATTTCATGGGCACCTGCTGTTCGCTGTGAATATTTCCTATTTCAGTTACAGAAATTGTTGTTACGATATGACTAATTAAAATTCAGCGAAAAAAAAGTATGGCCAAAACTATCAGAACATGCAGACTCTATGGGAACACCAGAAAGTTCAGTAATTTTTACCGTAGCACTTTGGTAATGATTTTGTTAAATTTAGTAATAAAATATAGTTTTATACTATGCGATAAATTTTGATAAATATTCTAAAATTTGGTAATTTTATCATAATACTTTAGAGCATGGCATAAAAACAAATTGTGTGGATAGATTTACTTTTCGTTTTTTTTTTTATTTTTTACTTATGTGTGGTAATAAGAACTATAATTTTGAAAACTAGAATTTCTGGTTTACCGTTACTAATAAAAGTGAAAAAATTATCAAATGAATGGTTTAAATACCGTATATTTTGATTTTATTAACCAGAATTATGTTCTTTTTTTTTTTTACCAGAAATGAATACAGTATATTTTTTACAATACATTACAGTAATTTTACCAGAATTTTTTTCTTCACGTAGGAACGATTTTATAATTGCATCATAAGCACACAGGAAATAGTTTTGACCTAAATTTGACATAAATTATATTTTAAATATTTATTTCTTTTTTATTTTGTCAATAACAGCCATTGTATCGTGAAGATCCCCATTTTAATTCTAAAGTTTTTTTCTCTTTTACCAAGAAGAAAAGTCAGTTTGGTTTATTTATTAATATTTTAGTAAATGCAATTAAAAACTCTCGGAATTTTAATTTTGATAGATATTTTTGTCATTTTTAATTGCACCCTAAATTGAAAAAGTTTGTAAACAGACAGAATTTTATGTTCAAACTTTGCGGTTAATCACGACATTGAATACTAATGTAAAAAATATCATTGAAAGTTGTTTGATATTAATTGGTTAAAAAATTATATTGTAACATGTGTTTTAAATTTTTGATAGATATATGGAATTTTGAATCAAGCTTTAATAAAACAAATGATTTCTGACGGAAAGTTTTATGCAATTATTCACTACTTAATTTTAGCCATATTAAAATACAAAATATTGCTGAAAAATTGCGATTTTGACATAAGTGAGTAAAAGAAAAATATTTCGTGAAATATTTAGACATTTTGATTGAACACTCTATAACAAAAAAAAAAAAAAATCGACGCACCAAGAAGCAGTCATCCGATTGCTTTGAGATTTCGTATGCATGAATGTTTTGAACAGATTTAACTGGAATGATGCCGACTGGGGACGTAGAGTCTTTAGCGACAAATCCCGCTTCCAACTGTGTCCTGACGATCATCGAAGACGTGTTTGGAGACGCACAGGGCAGAGGGGTGATCCTGCCTTCACTATTGCACACCACACCGGCCCTCCCAACAAGGCATTATGGTCTGGGGTGCCATTTCCTTTGACAGCTGGACCCCTTTGGTCGTCATTGGAGGTACACTTACTGCACAGCGGTACGTCGACGACATCCTAAGACCTGTTTTGCTACCGTTCCTTTTGCAGCGACCTGGGCTGGTTTTTCAGCAGGACAATGCCAGACCACATACGACACGTGTTGCTATGAACTGTCTGCAAGCTTGTCAAACTCTTCCTTGGCCTGCCAGATCACCAGATCTCTCTCCCATCGAGCATGTCTGGGATATGATGGGAAGGCGATTGCATCTGGCAAGGAATGTTGATGACCTCGTTCGACAATTGGATCGAATTTGGCAGGAAATATCGCAAGAGATCATCCGGGAGCTTTATCGGTCTATGCCACGCCGTGTGGCAGCTTGTATCCAGGCTAGAGGCAGGTCAACACCTTATTGAACTTGTTACTGTAACTCTGCAATAAATTATTCAATTGTTCTCAAATTTTAATCATTTACTATTCTGTACATTGTCTTCCTATCCACCAATTTTCGTTTCGATCGGACAACTCCTTCTTGGTGCGTCTATTTTTTTGTTATAGAGTGTATTTGGCATTTTGAAGTTTCTTGGTTGTAATTTCTTTCTGATAAAACAAAGTATAGGGTTATTCATAATTCCCTCCTCCTGTAAACGCCATTTTTCTTTACTACAACTGTTACTGCCATCTACCGGCAACTGCTTAAATTAAGACTTGAATACTTTCGGAATGATTTCATATGTTCTTTTTTGCCTATTCGTCTTCGTTTTTTACTATAACTCTTCGAAACCCCGGAGGAAATTATGAGTAACCCTGTATTTTAATGTAATGTTTAAAAAAAGTTCTAATAATATAAAGCGGAAATTGCTTTGTAATTATTTTCCAGTTAATTTAAAAACAGCTCATATTAGTATGCGAAATAATACCCATGAATTGCAATTTTTAGCAATAATGCGTAAAAGAAAATAGTTCGTTAAATTTCTATAAACTTAGATTGTTGTTTGGCATTCAAAATCAAGCTTCCAAATTTTAAGAATTAGAAATTTTAAGAATCAAGCTTCTAAATAAGCGGTTCCTATTTTTTCGGAACCCTGCTTTGGTGGAACTTTTTAATTATTAGAAATCGTTAACAAATAAAGCATTTATTGGAAATTATGAATGTTAGTCTATCAATATATATAAACCAAAGCAAATACAAAATTAGAATTTGGGAAATTATAAATCAAAGAAAGACTACTGATTAATTTTAAAATATTTATGAAGAATAAAATTTTTTCATCAATTTACCAATATTTAGCTTTTACGTGAGAATTCACAGATTTGGAGTGGAATCTAGTTTACTTCGGAATCTGCTTTTGGTGTATTTGATAAACCATATCAATAAGTCGTAACAAAGATAGCAGCTACCGCAAGATATTCCAAAAGATGCTCATGTTTCAGGGAGGTCAATCGCATTCTCAAATTTTGTCACAGTTAGCGTTTTGTTCCAGTTTGCGAATCGATTCTCAGCCCAGTCGAAATCTTTTGGAAAATCAAAGTACACTAATGTTCATTTATATTTTTCTCAACATCATTTTCTTTCAAGAATACATTTAAGAGCATTCGTAATTTTTTCTGTTCCCCGCATTTAATACAGAAATTAGTTTTGCAGTGAGGAATCTTTCCCTCTGAGTTCCGCATTATGTTTTTTTTATAAAGAATTTGAAAAATATTAAAATGATTGAAAACAACTAAAAGTAATCAAAATGTATTGAATTATTGATTTTCATCTAAACGCAACACCTAGTCTTTCGAGAACTACGAAAAACAATGGCATTATGCAGTCGGCATTCATCACCTATAATCATAGCCACCGAAAAATGACTTTCGGTGGCTATGCTATAATTCCCAGATACTCATCAATCGGTTGAGCTTCAAGCCGCCACTGGGATAAGCTTTTTTTTAAAATTCGGTCATCATTCTACGGTCCGCAGTTAAACTATATATCCGCAATTAAATTTCGCCAGTAAACAATATCTTCTGCAACCCTTTTTTCGCGTGTTTCCGACCTTGATCGTTTTCTTGAGTTTGGATTAAAATAAAAATGAGAGAAGCAGAAAATAATAAATAAATAAAAATCACAAATGGAAAATGCTGGTCGGTCTTTCTTAAACAATAGCGGTTAAAACAAAACGATTTTTGTGTTTGAAATAATTTAACCGCAGTAAAATTGAATTTTAGAACTCAGAGCCATAAGGAATGTGGGCATCTGCCTTGAACTCTAAGAGGCTTGCCGCTGCTAATATTCAAGACATTTTTTTTTAATAATTTAAAAATTTCAATTCTTTAAAGTTACACTGTATTGATAATTTGAAACGATGAAATGGGAATGTCTAAGGAAGAAACTTTATATAAATCAGAATTAGATAATTAGAAAATAAGATTTATTAAAATGTTTTTAGATGTTTCATTTGATCGGGCCATTAAATGCAAAATTTTTCTAACAGACACGCATGGTTTATACACAAGACATGAAAATTAAATGATAGTAGTATATAAAATTTTAAAGGACAGAAAAAATGTACAATTTAAACTCTCGATTTTTATTTTTTAAATAAAGGCAAAAGTCTAGATCCTAAGTGATTTTTACCTAGGGAAAGCGCAGAAGAAAAAAATGTTTTTGTTAAAAGTTTTTTTGTTAGTACTGATTTAACTAAGCTCGGGTTTTTACTAAAATGTTGATGTTTTCATTTTAAAATCTTTTTACGGTGATTATTACTGTGTTGACTTACGTTTTTTGACAATTATTTTAAAATATTTTTTAATGACCACAATTAACTTTGAGAATGATTTTTAGAACAGGTAGAAACCACTTTTTTTATTATATTGATATTTTTATAAACTATTTTAATAATTTAAAAATTCCCGTTTAAAGTAATCAATTCTGAAATTAACATGAATCACTTGTTGCAGATAAAAATGCTAATTAAAATATTGCTATTTAAGTAAACAAAAACTAATTTTATTACTAAATTACCAAATTTATTAAAAAGTTTTTTTTATTCGTTTCAGTTTTTATAAAATTACTTTCGGATCTGTGTAGACAAATTTTGTCGTCAAAATTTTAACCACTTTCCAACTAGCCAATACCCTCAATTCTCAGCACTATGCCTGATGGTAATGAAGGTTTCAATAGTATCATTATGGCTACAGGAAGACTTTTATCACCAAATGGAATTAATCCAAATTTTCAATCACCTTCTGAATTACTTAGGTGCCCCAATTTCTACTGCAGATCTGTGTCTAAGATCTGTTTTCCTGGCCACCATGCAAAATTTGCCTTTATCGTTTCCGGATTTTATTGTTGTTAAAAATTTTAACCACTTTGCCGACTAGTTAGTGCGTTTAAATTATAACAGGAGTTCTGTGTTGGATGACAATACAGTTATTAATAGTCTCATAAAAAGCTATAAACAGAATTTTACTAACTATTTCAACGTCTAAGAGAGCTTAAT
The DNA here is from genome assembly GCF_043381705.1 of Parasteatoda tepidariorum. Lineage (NCBI taxonomy): Eukaryota > Metazoa > Arthropoda > Arachnida > Araneae > Theridiidae > Parasteatoda > Parasteatoda tepidariorum. Next base: position 48,977,273 of record NC_092215.1, on the reverse strand, counting down.
AGCCATCGAAATTTCGATCACTTTCCAACAAGCTATCGTGTTCAAAATTTGAATTAGTTCCTGAAGTTAATCCAATTTAATAATATTTTTTAAATAATACGAGCAAAATTAATATTATCACTACTTTATTTATCAAAACTTACACCACTTTTAAGTTGGAACTCAAAGAAAGTTACAGACTTGAAACTAAAATAAAAATTTTAAAAACTACTTTTTTAAAATAGAAAAATGTTTTAATTTTTGCCAGACCAAAATGGGTCAACATCGTTCAAGTATATCGAAGAACTCTTCACCCCCTCGAAGTCTTTCAAAAAAGTTTTTGTCTTAGGCCTCACAAAAATACAATTGTTTCCCACTTGAATAAAATGGTTTTAATAAATTTTAATTTGCTGATTTTACCTTTTAACCCGCTATTACTTTTATCTCTGCGTTTTTGATAATTTAAGAGCAGAGTAATTTTATCGTAGATCGTGCTTACCAATTATTATTAATAAACGCTGTAAATTTAAAACTGATTATCAATAAAAAAATGATTTTAAACTATTTTAATTCAATTTTTAAACTGTGGCGGTAAAGTAGGAAATTAAAAAAAATCAACTTTTAAATACCAAGCATTGTCGATGCTTGGTTTACATTTAACTGTGATTTGTGTGTGTGTGTGTGAACCCACACATTTAACTGTGATTAATGCATGATACCGTTCATGTGATTTCCTTAATATTTATTGAAAATATGCTTCAATATATTTATTACGTCAATATTTATTCAAAACACACAGAAGAGCTTCTGCTATATTAGTGAGATGAGTAAGTCGATTTTGAAACTGTATTTAAAAAAACATCGAATTTTCACACGCATGACATAAAAAATCTTCGATAATTTAAAAAAAATTTTCAATTAGAAAGCTGGCAGCTGGCATACATAATTCTTATCAAATAAATGTCACTCCTTGTCCGTTATTTCTTTCTCTTGTTCCACGAACTAATCATGTGGCATTCGAATTTATTTATATATATATATATATATATA
>NC_092215.1:48950448-48975744 GCF_043381705.1 Parasteatoda tepidariorum | reverse complement strand
TATATATATATACAAGTTTACTCAATTTATAGTATTATATTTTTAGCATTTTCTGATTATTGAGTATCAATATTTGATACATCCTGGAGGATCAATTTTCGAAATCAGATTCATATGAAATAAAAGACGTAATATTTTAAGAGCATTTAAAAAAATAAAGAAAATTGAAGGGATTGATGTAATTGCAAGATAAGTTCAGATTCACAAAATGTTTGTAAGAATGAAACGAAATAAAAAATTCAAATTTGCCATGTCGGCGTAATTGTGCTGAGAATTAATTAATATCATTTAGAGGACAATTTGTAGTAATTTTTTATGTTTCTTTTTCATCCTTGGATTCATTTGAACATTATTTTATTTTATAGAATCGATTTTTCCAAAAATACCCATATATTTCTAGAACATTAAAAAAAAAATCAAAAATAATTTTATTTCAAAACACGCAAATTCAAGAGCAAGGAGAAGATAATTTTTAAAACATGTTTCAAGTTTTGAATAAAATACTTTGCAGCCGTTCGGATTTAAATAACCATATACAGATTTTCATTCGCACGAAACTCCAATTAAAGTTTGAGCATTGTAGCTACAGCGGTTGAACAAAAAATATAGAATATTAACTTTATGCAAACAATTTTTCCCTTAGCAGCAAATGTTTTGGTATATGGTTAAAATCTTAGCATGCTTGAACCTTTTTAGAAATCATGTCAAGCGAAATAAACCAAATTGAGAAGTTAATAATTTCTTTCTAATTTCAGAAATTTTCTATATAATTGGTATTGAAAAACATAACTTCCTATGCTCAATCAAATTTTGCATGGGTAAAATTTCTAAAAGCTTCAAACATAAAAACCGTGTCAACTGCTCGCCGCCTAAAATTTTCCCCCCAAAAATTCTTTGTATAGAGTTAGTATAGAAGGATTTTCCTGTCCAACCTCTGTAGTTGAAAAATGATGTAAATGTCATTCGAATCACACAAACAGACACGAAAGTAAGTTAAGTAAATTAAATTGTGACGTGGTAAAATGCTAGCAGGGTGACGCATGTAGAAATTTACGCTGATTGAACATGTAGCAATAATTAAAACATTGTATAAAGATTTTGTCAAAATTATTTTATAACATCTATTTCGTTTGCATATTTGTTTTAATTAGTAAATATGACAGACTGTAAAATTTCAGGATTTATACCAGCAAAAACATTATTTGTTACTTCTGTACCCAATGATCTAACACCCTATATATATTTACAACATGCCATGCATGCATATTTACATATATGTATATAATAATTTGTATATTTATATATAAATATTACATATTTACATGCATATTTGCATACATATTGACATATTTATCTCTGTCATACATACTATAAGTTTAATATTGAGTTGTGAACTGAGATTGTATTTTAGGAAAATAATAGAAACAAATTTTAAATATGCTAAATATTAGGTGCAACAACACAATATTATTCTTGCTTAACAATCTTGCATTTATATATTTATTCCAAAAAAAAATTTTTTTTTTAAGTTGTTGAAAAAAATTCAAGTACATATTGAAATTATAAAATGAAAAAGAAAAGGCGGAAAAATTATTCAAATGCGTGAAAATTTTTCGTTTTAAGATATGTATTTTTTGAAATTTTTTTTGAATTGATATTCAAGGTGATTAATGACCACTGATTAAATTACGAAAGTATGGAACTTGAATTGACCTTGTTTGCCTCTAAACACCTTTTGCATAGATCTACCTTTTTTCAAGAAAAGAAAATTATTTGTTAGTAGTAAATGTAGATCTCTATATTCATTTTCTAGAATTACTTAATGGAAAGCAAATGATTTCTAAATTTTTCTTTTAACTTTGCATATATATATATATATATATATTGCTAATTTTTAAGAATTAAATGTTTGCAGCGTAAATTTATTTGAAGAATATCCCTTTAAAATAAAATTACAATAAACCCATTGATATTATTACATATCATTCGATTATGCTTAAATTGTTTGCTTAAAAAGATAAGTTAAGTTAGATTATTTAATCAAATTTAAACTTAAATGGTTGATAAACGTTATTTAGAGAATTTCAATGGTTCCAATGAAGCAACTATATGATTAAAAATTATCTCACTGTAAGATATTTTCGAATGAAATGTATCTATTATTAAGGAATTGTAAATATTTTTAGAAAACATTTAACGATAAATACACAATAGGATAATTTATGTAGCATAAATATTTTAATAAGACGTTTGGAAACTTTAATTTTCCAATCAGATACTTTTATTTTAGTTTGAATTGATACTAGTACATAACAGGACTGGATTATTGATTAGGGCTGCAATCACAGTCCTCGTCAGTGTTGAGAACTAGTCTTTTTCGAATCACAAAAAGCAACATTACAAATTATGTAACATAAATTTGTTATTAACGGGTCAGTGTTTGAAAATCAGAATTAATAGTAATTATATTTGATTATTTAATTGAAATAAAATTGTAATCCAGATTATAGCTTTGGATTTGGACTTGGGCTGCAATCAAAGTCCTCGCCAGTGCTGAGAACTACTCTTTTTCGAATAACAAAAAACAACATTACAAATTATGTAACATAAATTTGTTATTAACGGGTCAGTGTTTGAAAATCAAAATTAATAGTAATTATATTTGATTATTTAACTGAAATAAAATTGTAATCCAGATTATAGCTTTGGATTTGGACTTGGGCTGCAATCAAAGTCCTCGCCAGTGTTGAGAACTACTCTTTTTCGAATAACAAAAAACAACATTACAAATAATGTAACATAAATTTGTTATTAACGGGTCAGTGTTTGAAAATCAGAATTAATAGTAATTATATTTGATTATTTAACTGAAATAAAATTGTAATCCAGATTATAGCTTTGGATTTGGACTTGGGCTGCAATCAAAGTCCTCGCCAGTGTTGAGAACTACTCTTTTTCGAATCACAAAAAGCAATATTACAAATTATGTAACATAAATTTGTTATGAACGGATCATTGTTTGAAAAACAGAAATAATAGTAATTATATTTGATTATTTAACTGAAACAAAATTGTAATCCAGATTATAGCTTTGTATTTAGCTAACTTTAAGTAAATGCAAATTGTACGAATTTCTTCATTAACTGCTCGGTTGTTTACACTTCTTTGTGAAACCAAAATTTTCAGGATTTTGAGGAATATAATTTAAAAAATTCTAGAAATCACGCATTACCTGGGGAGGGGGTCTTCAATCCTTGAAATATGTTTTCATCAGAAAACACCGATAATTTTAATTTCCTCTCATACGACTCATCTTTTTATGCTCGCATGCTGTGACAAAACACGATTTTATTAATCCTCCACGGAAATTACTGCGAAATGTGATAAAAAACAATAAAAAAATCATGCAAGTCTTAGAAAAGGGCGGTGCGTGAAAATCACTTAGGATTTACAATTTGTTTCTTGTTTTATGAAATTTCCCGGATTACGAGTCACACGCCCTTTACCGGTTTCTAAAAACTTACACACGGAATACAGGTATTTTTATGACATGTAATTTTAATGCGCATTTTTTTTGGTACTGCATCCTGTAAAAAATATTTCTTAAATACTCACATGAAAATCGTAATCTGTTCACAAAGAAATTTAACTTTAGATAATTTCTTTTTCTTTAAACACTTGAGCATTTGATAAGCGTACAAAACAATGACGAATCTTGTAGAAAATTTTAAAATGCATGATATTTTGTCGCCAAATAATGAAAGTTTATTATCAATTGTGAACTATAAATATATTGAATTAAATGCATTTATAAAGACCTAACAAAGGTTTCAATGTTTTTTTCCCTTAGCCAGGATGTAGAGTCTGAAACAATTCGGTAAAAAAAAAAAAAAAAAAAAAAAAAAAAAAAAAGTGAAAAAAAATTCTAATGTTTGGCCTTAAAACGTATATCAGACTTTTTGGAAAAATAAATATGTTTTGAAACAAACTTAATATAGAATAAAATTTTTCAATATATAGCTCGATAATGCTATTTCCCTCTCATTTTACAAGTGTTATAAAAAAACAAGATCTATGTATTAATTTTTTGAACTCTTTTTTCTCCCTACTATTTCTATTCATTTTATGTATTTATTCAATGAACATTCATCTATATAAATGTGGGGATCAATTTACTGAATCTGTAAACTGAGTGATGCATTTACTCACTAAGTGATACATTAACTAAGTGATGCATTAAAAAACTAAGTGATACATTTTCCCCAATCTGTAGTCAATGTAAAAAATCTTAAGAAATTCTTGGAGTTGATATGTGATCTACAAGAGAAAATATTATTCAAGAAGACCAACAACATATTCAATCAGATTAATTTTAAATCAAAATTTTTGAAAACAAATATTAGTAATATTTTGAGTTGCACATTAAAATAGCACTTTCTTTTAAACAGTATAAATATTTTTAAAAGGAATAGGAACCTACTTTTAGGTGAAATTCATAATAAAAAGCTGAAATAAAAAAGTTAGTCTATATATACTTATAAGTGATTTGTTAAAACATCAATGCAATACTTAAATAAAGTAAAATTTAAGGTTTCGGAAAAAACAAAAATTTCGTTTTACTTAACACAATCAAAAATTGAAACAGAATAAGAATTAAAATTAAAAACAGAACAGTTAAGCAAGAGCAACCGATACAGCAAGAGCAACCAATGCAGCCAATATTTAAAAAAATGGTAAAAAAATATTTTTTCCGAATCTATGTAATGACACAAAATTACTTACAATTTTTTTTGTTTGAAAAAGCATTTGTGTTTCTAGAATTTTAACAAAAGCTGGTTTTTTATTATATTACAGATAAGAAAATATAAGCATGATTAACACATATTGTGTTGATTTGATTAGATTCTGATTTAGTGTCAAAAAATATTACACTGGATCTGTAATGCATAGATTCCTTGTAAAAAATAAAACTACACGAAAATATAAACATTATAATTAGCAGATATTGTATTGGTTTTACTAGATGCTAATTCAGTGGCATAAAATAATGCACAAGATCTTAATGAATAGATTTTCTGTTAAAAAACGAATATTAAAATTAAAAATCAGTTTTAAAATTTGACAAATCACTATTGAGGAAATCGGGAGAAATACACCAAAATTTGTTTTATTGATAGAGAAAATTGAGAGGACATGAAAGATGATTATCCTTTTATCTTTTATTTAGCAATTAACTGATTTTAAATTTTTTAAACCTCTATAATCGTTCACCAGAAATTTATATTTTTTCATCCTTCAAATATTAATTTGTGGCATGTATTTAATATTGACTTTTATCTGAAAAAGGATAGGATTATGAAAATGCATATTCAAATCTGTGAATGTAGAACACGGTTAAATATTTTCGTTTATAATTTTCATAAAAGTTTAAGAAAAATCTGTTTTTGCATAACTATAAGGAATATGTTGCGATTCCTGCATATCTTACACAGTTTTAAAATTATATGTAAGAAAATTTAGATATACATTAGACCAATAATATACTTAATTATCATATTATTTTGTTACTAACGTAAGCTTAACTAGTAAATTAATGTATATATCGAAGCATGTCTGTATAAATATGATAAAAAGTAAAAAAACTTTTTCTTCAAAAATGGACGTACAATTTGATTTTGTAATTTATAGAAGTGCTACTTGCTTTTTTTTTCTTTAGTAAAGTGTTGCGTTTAAACACTTCATTTAAGTCATAAAAGTTATTTTATTGGTAGAATATATTTTGTGATTAATCTTACAATAACCTTATTCTTAAATAAAACGTTCGCCCTTGATAAGTTTTGGTAGAATAGGTTAAGAAAGTTTAAATGGTATCAATTTTATTGCTACTTTCTTTTACAAATACGTCTGCCACAACGAAAAAAAAAAGTTCTAAAAACATAACAGACGACCACTCCCATAGAACAAAACTGGGATGGTGAAAGATTTTTTTCTCCACCTTCTCCTCGGGGTATAAAATTTGCATTGCTAAATGAATGTCAACTTAAAGTTATAAAAAGTATATTACTATTCTTTAGGCGAGGTCTAGTATTCATAATAGTTAAACAACACTATAAAATCAGTAGTTGATGCTAACTCAATAAATATTTTAAAATATGACAAAGAAAAATCATTTTAAACACTTATGAAGCATTATTTCTCACTTATAAAGCTTTATAAAGCATAATTTCATAATTTATTAGCACTTACAAGCATTTTAAACACTTATAAATAGCAGTCTTATAACAACTTCTTATGAATGAACACCCTCTGTTATGCAAAAAATCGACTATTGTGAGAGGTGGTCACTGCATAAGTTGTTAAAATTAAATTGTAAATATTTATAAGTTATCCAAAAATATGTACACACTGATTACATTTTATATTCATAAAAACACATTTGTTAAATACTGCGCCCAATATGAGTCGTACCACAAGTACATTTTACAATTCAAACAATCTTAAAATGTAAAGAAGTTTCAAATAACTTTTTATTTATTTTATTCTTTTGAACATTTTGGCATTTTTCTCTTTAGTTTGCTTCTTAAAACTGTAATTTGCCAATTTGCTAACAAATGATTTTACACATTCAATTTCTAACTTTTTCATTCTAAATTTCAAAGATTAATTTTTAGAGAGCTTACTTAATTTGAAAAATGATAAATGGCAATTTTTATCCTTTCAATTATGAACTAAAATGCGTTTTTGATTACTTTATTGAGAAGAAATGGTAAGAAATGTTTTGTATCGTCATCCACAAAATAAAAAAATTATTAAAAAAAAAAAAAGTCGGTGATATAAGCCTTAAAAAGGTGGTCGTTGAAAGAGGTGTTCGCCATAAGCGGAATTAGTCTCCATAAAAGTTTTGATGAATTTCAAACAAGCTGAGGACTGTTTTTTGTTTCTTATAATTTGCATTTACTAATTTGGATAACTTAAATTCTTTCGAAATCGGATGTCATATAATCAGTTAGTTAACTGATCTCGTTATTGTATTAGCTCATTTATATATTTTTTATTTAAAAATTACTGACTGTAATAAAGAAAGGTTTTACATCTTGATTTTTTGAAGACGATAAATATTATTTAAAAACTTATTTACCTTTTGATCTTGGGAAATGTTGTCAAATTGGGAAATGTTGTCAAATAAGGAATCATTCTATCACAATGGTTACCAACTGGCGGCCCGCGGGCCGCATCCCGTCCTCGAAGTCTTTTTTGTGACCTGCGAACTAAAATATATTAGTTTTCATTTTTTTGCGGACAATTTTCGTGAAAAATCTATATGGGTTTAAATTACTTCATATTCGTTAAAAAAAACTATTTTCTTTTTTTCTGTGAAATTCAACATACCAACGGTGCATAAATATTTATTTCTCAGGTTTTGCATCCAAGAAAATATTTATTCAAGAAAATTCTTATTATTATTTGTAATTTAATACTTTTGCTTTGAGCAACTTGATAAAAATCTGACAGTAATATTTCCTGTTCCTTCAAACATATAAGAGCCCTATAAAATTTTTTGACAAAGTTGCGGCCCGCCATTTGACTGGTGTTTTTAATTGTGGCCCCCGGCCTCATGTAAGTTGGAAACCCCTGTTCCAGCATAAGAGTTTTCAACATTTCAAAAAACTCTTGTGACTTTGAATCCGACTTTGCAAATGAAATTGACAATTAAAAATCAATTAGCCATAGGTGATATTTAAAATTGAGTGTTCAATTCTGAGTTGATGCCTCTAAAAAGAAGGAGTTTAAAAAATATTGGAAATATTCAAAAAATCCATATTTATTTTAAAGTATTTAACTCTAAGGTAAAAAAAAATTAATAATTTAATTTTTTTTAATTATACTTTCCATATGTACGTGAATATTTGCACTTAGTGACATTATTTTTAAGTACTTTCTATTTTTCATAAAATGACTGAAACAAATGAAAAGTAGTAAAAATAATGGACTGTATCGAATTACCTTAGAATATCTTTGAAAACATTTCTGATAAGCCCGTTTCTTCCCTTTGGGTAATACGTCTAAAAAACTGCTAGTAGTTCAACCATGCTGTTAAAACAAAGCTAATTAAATATTTATAAATAGTCAGTTAAGAAACAGCTTAAAAAACTGAGCTGTCACATATTTTTGACAACTTGCGACGTAAAAAGAGTACTTTAAATACTCCTAGCGAATTTATGTAACTACTTTTGTTAATACCATGAGTAAAAAAAATTATTCGAAAAAATTTCAAGTGCCCTGGCTCATTAACTATTGTGTTAACAAGTTTGAAGAAGTGATTTAAAGGTATTCACGCTCAGTCGTGTATATCATTCGAATATCTAATGCTTTGATTGCTTGTGAGTTTTAATAATGCATTTATAGGTATGCGTGTTTTTAAAACATGCAAATTAGTATATATCCATCGATTTTTAATTTTATGCAAATAAATATAAACTAAAATATAATAAAAATTTTCAAGAATATTATTGAACTGTTTTATTTATTATTGAGTTAGATAAGGTTAAAGAGAATAACTCTTAAATGTATTAGATATTTATATTTATTAAAGTTATATTTAGTAAATAAAATTTAAAATAGTGTAGCAAAATCTCATCCTCAACAATGTGAATGTAATGTACTGAAATCAATATGTTTTAACTCATTATGAGATTTAATGTATTATCATATATACCTGATTTCCATTGATTAAGATTTCTTTTTATATAATACATTAAAATGTGAGAGAAATATTATAGGAAAGAGGTTTAAAACTTCAATTAATCGTATCTTTCATGAAAAATATTACAAAATAAACTTTTTTTTAATTGTTTGTCTCTAAATATGTTTTCGAACGATATCTCGTTTCATATTTACGATAGGAGGACAAAAATAAAATATCAATATCATGTGCAATTGTATCAAATTGAAAAATTCTTATTTCACTTCCTGATGACTGTATAATCTTAATACACTTGATTCCCATTGATTAAGATTTCATTTTCTATATTACATTAAAATGTGAGAGAAATATTATAGGATTACAGTTTAAACTTCAATTAATCTTATCTTTCATGAAAAATATAACACAATTTTTTTTTGTCTTTAAATATGTTTTCTAACAATATCTCGTTTCATATTTACGATAGGAGGACAAAAATAGAGCATAAATATCATGTGCAATTGTATCCAATTAAAAAATTCCTATTTCACTTCCTGATGACTGTATAATATTAATACACCTGATGCCCATTGATTAAGATTTCATTTTCGATATTACATTAAAATGTGAGAGAAATATTATAGGAGAGCGGTTTAAGACTTCAATAAATCGTATCTTTCATTAAAATGTTTTTTTAATTGTTTGTCTTTAAATATGTTTTCTAACGTTATCTCTATTCACATTTACAATAGGACAAAAACAGAAAATGAATATAATGAGCTATAGCATCAAATTGATGATTGTATAGATCCTTTATGATTTAACTGTATTTTTAACACACTTCAGCTAAGTTGTTTAGTTTCCAAAATTCACCTTTAATAATTTTTTTTAAGTTTTAATTTTTTTTAAATTTTTGTTTAGCTAAAATAAAACTACTTCTACATTCTTAATACCATATTTGCTTAATGAGTTTCAGATCTTACTAAAAAGTTTTCTCTTTAAAAAATAGCTATCAAGCAATTTCAAGACGAATAAGAAAAATAGCGAAACTTAATTAAAAAAAAAGTTTTCATGAAATTGATTCGTTTAGGTTAAAAGATAATTTTCAAAGTTGTTCACAAGGTTAATTACGATTTGCATTTAAATTAAATGCGTTTACATGACGAAGATCTCTATTTAATTATTTCATAGGAAGAGGACGTAATATATGGGAGGATTCGTTTTAATGGATAATTTTAGAATAAGAAATTTAATTATAGGCTATTGATATGGATAGTTACCATTCAAAAGATCTAACGGAATTATTAAAATTTTAATATATTCTGATCCGTAGGTTGTTTCAGAATATTTTAACTTTTACAAGGACAGTTATGCTAATCTTTTTTGAGGTCATTAATAATATTTAAATGAAGAAAAGCATCAAATTAAAATAAAAGCTTTACAATTAAACTTATGGTGCATTTTTAAAACAAAAAGAAATTTTAAATGAAAATATTTGTAAGGAAACTTCTTATTTTTTAAGGTAAATACAATGTCATCTTTAAATTGTTACAAATATAATTTTAAGATTAATTTATACTAACTGTAAATGAATTGATTTCTTCTTATATACGAGAGAATGCCATTATAAAATAAATTAATTAAAAAGAAACTTCATTTTAAACAAAGGCTTTAAAAACATTTTTGATTTCAACACGAACGAAAGAAATAATTTTCATACCGTGAAAGTCCTAAATCATGTAGAACATTAATTTAATTCTTCGGAATTAATGTTTCAATGTTTTGCATTTACATTCATTGCATTCACAATAATCATTGCTGAAACATTCTTTTGTCCTTCATTGTGTTTGGATCAAAAGTGGGCCAAAAATTGATTTTTGAGCAAAAATTGTTCAAAAAATGAAAAAAAAAAGAAAGAAAGAAATGTTGTTAGGGTTAATTAAACATCTTATTTAGCATGATATTTTTAGAGTTAAATGGCAGAGAATGGTGAAACATTTTTATTATTTATTATGCTAAAATATTCTCGAAATTAAATTCAGTTTAAGTTTTTAAAGTAATTTGAGGTATGCTTGTCGTCTTTTTTATTGTACTAGAATTAATTAGTAATATTAAAATAAATTTTATGTTCCATTGAAGCAACGTAAAATTTTCTAAAATCAATATTTGGGAATTCAATTTAAATAGTCGATCACAAAACAGAAAAATCACTTTTTTTACGTGTAAGTTACATTGTTAAAAATAAGATGCAACGTTTCACAAAATAATTGGTGCCAATTTAGCTGCAACCAATACAATAAAAAACTTGGTGCAAAGTTTTATCAATGTCGTGGTGTTGTCAGAGGTTCTGGTTTTTGCAGTTAAACTATCCAAGGTTTTGCTTTATACCCGTTTTTCAGAAAGATGTCGAACCAGGTTCAAGGCCTGACTTTTAGCGAAATTTTAGAAGATTGATTAAGTGAAAGATTGAACAATGCTTAAGATTTTTGTTTACTCCAATTTTAAGGTGAAAGTTTGAACTACGTTTCGAATCATACTTTTAAACAGTTATAAAGAAATAATGGTCTAAAACAGGGGTGGCTAGGCTCCTTGATAGTCGAGCCAATTTTCAAAATTTGAAATATTTCGTGAGCCGCAATTAAATACCTATTTAAAAGGTATGCAAAAAAGGTATTAAAATTTTTTTCTTACAGAAATTATATTTATTGAAAACATATAAATAAAAGTACAAAATATGTGTATTGAATTAAATATTAAACACATTTATTTTACTTCTCTTGATAATTCCTTAAAATTTGGTGAATAATTGGTGACAGCACTTCTCAGTAATTCTTTGAGATGCTGGTTAGTTAAGACTGATTGGTGTTTGGATTTCACGAATTTGAAAGTAGAATAAAATGATTCACTTAAGTACGTTGTTCCGAATATTGAAATAATTCGACAAGCAGCCTCTTTTAATTCAGGATACTTCGATTCTGGTACAAATTTCCAAAATTCGGAACAAGCGGAACGATAATAATTTTAAAAATATAATAGCACAAAAATGAAAAGGGAACTCGGGTACACTTATCGAAAGCCACAAATAATCCTTCAAAGAGCCGCATGTGGCTCACGAGCCGCAGGTTGGCCACCCCTGGTCTAAAAGAAAACCACCACAGCAGCAGTATAATTTCTTACCAAATTTTTTTATATCGGTTTGAAGTTGAATTCATTTAGTTAAACGTTGAACCATGTTTTCAAGTGTATACATCCTATTTTTCTTAACACATAATGCAGTAGTTTAACGTTAAAATACGTCAAATGAGCAAGGACTTTTAAAATTCATAAAAAAGTTCTTGCTTTATAAATATAAGATACACTTAATTATCTATGCAAAGATATCTATTTGCAAAGATTAATATCATTTGAAACTTAATATTTTTTTTCCAAAAATAAATAAATAAATAAACAAAACAAAACTATATGAAAACTAAAAATGGGCCTATTTCAAATCAGTAAGAACTTTTAAAAGTCATAAAGTATCTCGAGTTTATTATTTGTCTAAATATAAGATGACGCCCGGTGGCTGAGCGGTAGCGCTTCGCGCTGTCGTGCCACAGGTCCTTGGTTCGATCCTTGGGCCGGGCAAGGCCGACTCAGCCTTTCATCCCTTCAGTGGGTCGATAAAATGAGTACCAAGCATGCTTGGGAACTAACACTGGGGGTTCCGCGTTCGGCTGACCACCTGACCGGAACATATGCTCCTGCACCCCAGAGCCCAAGGTCAAGAAAACTGAGATGGGCACAGTCGGCCTTGGCCCTCTTAATGGGCTGTCGCGCCACTGAGTTAGTTAGTTAGTTTAAATATAAGATACATTTATTTATCTTTGCAAAGATATTTATATGTGTTACCTTCAAAGTATGAAACGCCGTCATTCTATAGAATGCCTAGGCATTATATATATTGCCGGATATTTTTAGGCACGGTATGAAATGTGAGAAGTATTACATACTTTCCCTAGGCATTGTATTTAATATCTATGCATTCTGTAGAATGACAAATGCTATTTAGGCAAAGTATGAAAAAAACATCCTGATGAGGTTATCATGTAAATTATGTGCATTTCTCTCAAAAATAAAAATTTTATTCGGAAAAAATAATGAGAGTGCCATTAAAATTTTTTTATTCAAAATGCGTAAAGAAAAATGAAAGTTGTACAAAACATAATTTATGCTTTTCTTATTAAGGTAAACACAATTTTCAAGTAAAAACCGCAAAGTGCAACTGACAAATTCTGAGCTTGAGGCGCGCCTTAAAAGCCACGTGACTTGCAACGTGATATTCAAAACGAATCAGAGATGTACTTTATACTTTGCCGGTTTCTCATTTGGTATTCTATAGAACGCCTAAGAAATGTGTGAAATATAAATCTTTTCATGCATTGCCGGCTAGTTTTAGGCATTGTATACATTGATTAGACATGGTATGGAATGCCGGATTCCAAACTTTGCCGGTAACATATACAAAGATAAATATTTTTCGAAACTGTATAGTTAAAAAAAAAATATATGAATGCTAAAAAAAGGCCTATTTCAAATGATCAAGGACTTTTAAAAGTCAAAATAGTTCGAGTTTATTATTTGCCTAAATATAAGATAAACTTATTTTTCCAACAGAATTTCCTTCTAGAAAGTTTGAAAAACAAAATTTTTAAAGTCTAGATGTAGGAAAATAAATTTTAAAAAATAATTCAAACCGCGAAATAAATTAAATTTTCGTGACTAAATATATAATGGGAACAGGCTGCGATTAAGTGGGTGTTTCAGCCGCCGCCGTCGTCTGCTCTTCGCCCTCTTCTCTTCATCAACCTCATTCCAGAAGGATCCATGTCACGAAAGACCTATACAAAATAAAATCAAATTCAAAAATAAAATATTTTGATTAAAGTGAAGAATATTCTTTAATAAATAACGGTAGCATCTTTCTCCGAGACTGGTTTGGGTGAATTTATATTAGATTTTTCGTATTCTTAATACAGCATATAAATTACGTATTTGCTTAGAATATCGAATTAAAATATTTGAATATATAATTACAATCGAGTTTTCATTAAGGTGATCGTATTTTACCTGAAGGCCTTGGTTTAATACAAGGGTTAAGAGGCTTATGTTTTTTCTCTAAGTTTTAAAACAATGCAAATCAACTTTATAGCGAAAGACTTATTCCTACTCATACTCTAAAATAACTGAGAAATTTCCATATTTTCAGAATTTCTTTTTCCTAGGTGTAGAAAAGCGTAATGTATTAATATCTTAAATTAAAATTTTAAGACAAAAATCAAAATTGTCTGCACTGTACAAACTGTTGTGTAATACCCAAAAACATTGGGCGAAGAAACATTTTATTTCAGATTAACACCAAATCAAGCTTTCATATATACAATAAAAATTTCATTTATACAGAAAAAGTAATGTATTATTATCTTGAAAAATTAAAATTTTAGAGAAAAATCAAAAATGTCTACATTGTAAAAACTGCTGTGTAATACCCAAAAATATTGCGTGATGAAACACTTTATTTCGGATTAACACCAAATAAAGGTTTGATATGTACAATAAAAAGGGCAAGCTTTCATATATACAATAAAAATTTCATTTATACAGAAAAAGTAATGTATTATTATCTTAAAAAATTAAAATTTTAGAGAAAAATGAAAAATGTCTACATTGTAAAAACTGCTGTGGAATACCCAAAAATATTGCGTGATGAAACACTTTATTTCGGATTAACACCAAATAAAGGTTTCATATGTACAATAAAAAGGGCAAGCTTTCATATATACAATAAAAATTTCATTTATACAGAAAAAGTAATGTATTATTATCCTAAAAAATTAAAATTTTAGAGAAAAATCAAAAATGTCTACATTGTAAAATCTGCTGTGTAATATCCAAAAATATTGCGTGATGAAACACTTTATTTCGGATTAACACCAAATAAAGGTTTCATATGTACAATAAAAAGGGCAAGCTTTCATATATACAATAAAAATTTCATTTATACAGAAAAAGTAATGTATTATTATCTTAAAAAATTAAAATTTTAGAGAAAAATCAAAAATGTCTACATTGTAAAAACTGCTGCGTAATACCCAAAAATATTGCGTGATGAAACACTTTATTTCGGATTAACACCAAATAAAGGTTTCATATGTACAATAAAAAGGGCAAGCTTTCATATATACAATAAAAATTTCATTTATACAGAAAAAGTAATGTATTATTATCTTAAAAAATTTAAATTTTAGAGAAAAATCAAAAATGTCTACATTGTAAAAACGAAGTGTAATACCCCAAAAAATTGCGTGATGAAACACTTTACTTCGGATTAACACCCAATCGAGCTTTCATATTTACAAGATTTTAAATTGAAGCCCTTATAATGGAATAAGTTTACACCAAACACGTGCTAATTCACACCAAACGAGAATTAATATCCGAAATCACCTATGTTGGCGACTCTTTTGTAGATTGTTTGTCGTCCGTAGATTGTTTACATTTAATGCAGGTTGGCGTGAGTTAGTGGAAGTCCTCGATGTGGCTACACATCCAAAACAAAAGTCGGCGTATAAATATATCTGTATGTTTTTAGATGAGTATTAAAATAATTTTATTTTAATTTTTAAATCTCTGTAAATTGTACTTAGTGATCATATAATGTATAACTTCTATCCGTTCTGTTACGCTTACTTCGATATTTTATAATCTCTCTGTAGAGCCAGAAATCTCCTAATAGACCGCTGAAGATGATGATTGTGACGTCGCCTTCCATTCATTCAGAAAAGGTTATGTTCTTCAGAATTTTCCCATAGTAGTTTGAGACTTCGCTTAAAGACTTCCTGGTTTCAAAATTGTCAATTTAGAACTGGTCCGCATTTTATCAATATAAAATAGAAGCACATATATATCTGAACAGGTTATTCAAATTTATCAGGATATTTTGCTTATTATTACTTCATTTTTAATCGCTCGCAACTTAATTTATTAACAGGGTATAATAATCCAGGTTCATTGATTTAAATCAGCTTGATTTAAATCACGATTTAAATCAAATGATTTTTTTAAAAAATATCATTGATTTAAATCAACTGATTTTTTTTGTATATATATTGAATTTAAAAGTTAAAAAACAGTGTTTTAAATTATTAATACTTTTATTATTATTATTTCTTTTAGTTTTAAAATTTATTTTAAATAAATTGCTGCATTAATTAATTTTAGTTTACGAAATTACTTTCTTTCTTGGTGTGTGTTAAATTCCAACACATTTCAAATTACATTTTTAAAAATCTTTTGATTCTTGAGATTAAAAGTAGAAAATAAAGTACACATTTAATGCTATCTTATATATGGACTTGCATAGCTGCAAAAAGTAATAATAAACATGATTTTTTTTACAAAAAAATGCAAATAATGTTAATTAAAATTCTACCTTTTGATTGAAAAAGAATGGAATTAAAATTTACATTATATTTTATTGGTGGAAAATGTATATTTCTAAAGCTTGAGGTTTTATTAATAAGAAATTACCATAATATGCCAAAAATAGAAGAAAAAAAATACTGATGAATTCAGATATTTTTTTCCTGATATAGTGTCATTCTTCCCATTCAAACTCTTTCAAAGTCTATTTGAAGCAGTAGAGTTATTAACTGGTATTTTTTTATCATAATATGTTTACAGTATCTTTGACTTTATCAGATTTTCTATAAAAAAATTTTGTGAACAAAAATTCCAATGAGTACATAGGTTTCTTAAAAAAATTTTTTTAGCTTAACTTATCTATTTTGATACAGGATTAAAAATGAATATTTTAATTGAAAATATATAGATTAAATATTTATTTATTTATTTTTTCATGAATGACTACATTTATAAACACAATCTGTTGCATTTATTTTGTTGTATGAAAAATCAAGAGGAAAGAAAAATCACAATTTTAAATTAAAATTATGGTTTGCTTATTGAAGCTTTGTTTTAATAGTTAAAGAACAGGGGTCTGTCCGAGCCAAATTTACTACCGCTTAGCGGTACCATCATAAATTCAACTTTAGGAAAACTTAAAATTTTATTTTCATGTCTCGTGAAAAACGATAAATCTATATTTTTACCATACTTTTGTGTTGATTTTTTAATATAATTTTTAATTTTCACAAATTATGTCTAAATTTTCACAAAAGAAGTACCTCTCAGAAAAACCTGGACAGACCCCTGAAGTATTCTTTAAGTTCAATATTTCATCTAGTCCTTAAATTTCAAGCATGCATTTGTTTCAAAATGGTTGCTATGCATTTAAATCTATGTATTATAATGAAAAATTATTTTAGTAAGTTAGAGCTACTAAAATATTTTTATAATATAGTTTTAATATTATTTTAATTTCGATAAGCCATTTATTTATAATTTTTTTTTAATCATAAGTTAAAGTTCTTAAAATGTATTTGTATAAAAAAAAAAAGCTGATTTTAATCAAAAAAATCCGATTTAAATGAAAAAAATCTGATTTTTTAATTTTTTTTTTAAAAAAATCAAAAAAATCACAAACCCTGATAATAACTTTTCCCTAAAAGAACAAAGTCGCACTAAATTGTAAACTCATTAAGTTATGTAAAACCTGTGCGTCGATATTTCAATGACCTTTCTAAATTTTTCTATACTATTTAAATTAAAAGTTAGTCTGAACGCCGCTTTGTATTTTTAAAGCTATTTATTTTAAAACCAAATTTAAAATAATTGCCCGGTTTCAAATCTTTCTCATTGTTTAAAATTAGTAGCTTTATCTACCCGCCTAGATTTAGATTAGTAGCTTTATCTACCGCCGTTCGGTTATTAATAGTTCATTACAGCTGTTCGGACTGCAAAAAAAAGTCAAGATATTGTTTGTAAAGGTTTTCGTGGGGTCAAAGAAAAGAGTAAAAACTAGAGTTCTTTTGTACGTTATGCGTTCGTTCATTTTATCATTTCTAATGGAGTTTGTTTGTAGTTATTCACACATTTACAAACTCTAGTATTTTAAGCTTTGAAGTTCATGCAAATTCTTTACTGTTGGTAAAGTTTTAGAGTTAAATAAAATATAATTGAATATATTAATCCCCAAAACAGTTAAGCTTAACGTCAATTGATTGTCCCTAATAAACGGTTCAAATAAAATTATATTCCAATTTTTAAGTTATATAAAATCAGAAGTGATCGTTTAAATTGAGTTGTTTTACAATAATCATGAATATAATCTTACTGATTTAATTTTGTGGAAATTTGTAACACATAATTAAGTTTTATTTGCACTTGCTAGAAAATATAGCTTCATCTTATACTGCGAGATCAATAATTTCTTTTGCAGCTAATTTCCTGTGAAGGAAACCGCAATTTCCTATACTGATTAAGGAAAAGCCAGGGCTGAAATCGAGAGCAAAATATAATTTTAAGTTAGATAGGGTAAACTAATCAGTGAAGGAACACTTAAGCTTCGCTTGACTTTTAAAAAATCATAATAATTTCAAAATTCGTAATTTTAGTTAAATGACAGCATATTTGTTACTAATTGCAAATTATGTAAAAAAATTGTTGAGAACTTACATTATATTGTTTTAAACTTTTGGAGGTTCAAATAATAAGTAGTAAGGAGACCAAGTGAAGGAACAGTTCTTACCAGTGAATGTACACAAAATTTCCCAGTAATGGAACACTTAATTTTGGTTATTTTTTAATGCTCTTTATGAATTTATATGCCATACAAATATTTAAAAACAAGCCTATTCTTGAAATTATAACATACAAATACTTGGAAAATGTTAACTTTTTTTTGTAATCATGAATTGAAAATTAAGTGTCAACATATTAATACATACTGTTCATTCACTAGGAAATCTATGCCCAGTAAAGGAACATGCCTGTTCCCTCACTGGTTAGAAGTTGTTTTTCGTATTTTTAACATACTTTTGATGCGGAACATCACTAAAGGTAGAAGAAAATTAAAGTTTATCTTTTATTTTCATTAACTTAGAAAAAAAACCAGTAAAGGAACACTTGTTCCTTCACCGGTTTCTTATCGTTTGGTAATCCAGTAAATAAACACCTCCTTATCTCAGTACTTGCTTATGCTATGATGCGTAAAATAAATAAACATAACTTCAATAACTATATTTTGAATTCTCTTTTTCACAGTGAAAAAAATAAAACTACTACAAACAATTAATTCCACTTTAAACAGATAAATACAAGCACTCACCTTATAATTTTATCAAAGAAACAAGATGTTGCACAGATAATAACTACCGTAAACCGGGGCGAGTCTACCCATCCAGGGGCGAGTCTACCCATTTTAGTTTTATTTAATTTTCACTATTTTAAATTGCAAATAAAAAAATTTTTACCAATGGAGGACTTAGTTCAGACTCTAAGGAAGATGGCGCTGTAGTAGTTTGATCCGTTTTTATTTATTTGGTGTCTTTTTAACCGACCTGTTCAAACGTCTTTTGAGAGATTTGTATTGAAAATCAGCAAACTTTTAGTTGGTGCTCCGTAAGTATATTATTATTATTACTATTTTCACTTTGGTTAAGTGATAAACTTATCTAAGACTAAGATTACATTAATTTTATATGAAAAAAAAAAAAAAAGAATGTAAGTTTTGCTGTTGTAAACAAAAAGCCAGAATTCGCGGGGCGAGTCTACCCATTCGTATTTAGTTTTAATAAAGCATAATAATATAATTTAGAACTTTGTTTATATTAAAATTAAGTCATTTTAAATGAATTTGAGTATATTATTTTAATTCTGCATTGATAAATTTATCATTAATAAGAAAATTTATAGGTTAAATATAAATGTAAATATAAAATATGTTTATTTTACCTATTTTTTCAATTTTTATATTACAAAATTAACTTTTTTTATTTAATGCAAGTTAAATAAATTATTATTTATAAATTATTATTACCTCCCAAAAGAATGGGAAAAGGATTTTTCATGATTCCCAATGTTTGAATTTCGATTTTGTTAATAATCTTTAATTATTATTATTTATTAATTATTTAATTGTAAATTTATATTAATTTTAATTTATTTTTATCAACAATAATCAGAAAAAAATGTTATTTTATAATGTTAATGATTATAAAAACAAAACTGTGATCAAAATGTGATAATCGATCAAATACTCAATTTGTGTTATTTTATGAATAAAAAAATGGAATATATAATAAAGTTATGAATTTTACTTCATAAATATCCTATATAGTAACTAAAATAACAATTTAATAGTAAAATTTGATTATTTACAATGTTAACATTCATTTTAGTAGAATGGGTAGACTCGCCCCATACGAGAGATTTGTCAGCAGTTCTATAAAAATATACAGTAACAGCGTAACTGTTAATATTTTCTAAAATCGATTTCACAGCTTTAAAGAGGGATAAATAGCGATTCCGAAACACCTATTAAAAGCCTTTTTTCTTTAATAATTACAAAAGTTTGACCACTTGAAAGTTGACAAACTGAAAAAATGGGTAGACTCGCCCCGGTTTACGGTAATTCAAAAATTTTTCCAGAGAACACTATGTGACCAGGTAATCCAATACATTGCTAGATGACTTCCTATTGTTTAACAGTAAGCTATTGTTACCAATCAATCTAAAGGAAAACTTTCAAAATCTTATTTTTAATCAATATTTATGAAATGTTCCTACACTGGGTCGTGTTCCTTGACTGGTTGGTTTACCCTATATCTAGATTTATGATATAATATTAGATATATTCACAATATAATTTCATAGGTATAGTGATAATTAGATATATTTTAGTTAAAATTATGATTATATGTTAGAATAGGACTTAGTAGACTTAATCAAGTTACATTTATCGCTTGATAATTAAAATATCGGAGGCAAGTTTTAAGTTGCTGCTACATTAAGGAATTTCGCTACTGGAACATTTTCTTACTAATTTCTAATCTACAATAACATTTTAAGAAAGCTTTCTCTTATTGACTCAGGAATTATAGGATCTCAATAGCGTAACATAAGCTGCGCGAAAGATGTTTTTAAAAAACTCTTAAAATTATGTAGTGATTATAAAACCTGCATAATTTTTACAGATAAAAAGAATAAAATTTGCCTTTTAGAATATAAAAACTTACAAGTGATTAGTAAGATGTTAAGTTTAAATTAATTTGACTGGGGGGGGGGGCTTAAAAATAAAGAATAGGGATTCATTCAAAAGGATAATTTTAAGACTAAAATGCTTTATAGTTCAATTCTTGAACGATATCAAACATCTAAATTTTTGAATGCGAATTACTTTTTTTTTTTTTTTTTTTTTTTTTTTTTTTTTTTTTTNATCTGTTCTTGTTTTTTTTTTTTTTTTTTAAACTTTCAACAGAGTATACAGTATTTTACAAGGGTTCTTAGATTCATTAAAGTTTAGATTTTGTAGAATTTCCTCAATTTTTAAATTATCATAGATCTAAGTTGAATGTTAAGATTCATTTCATAACAGGCGATGAACAGCGGATGATGAACAGCCAAATTCTGAGTTTCCGAATACCAATGTTCAACACCGTACCCTTTTAATTTTGAACCAAACAAGGACGGGATAGCCTGGTCGGTAGGGCGCTGGGCCCAAGTCCAAGAGGTCGTGGGTTCGATCCTCGCCGGCCGAAGACTCCCCGTGTAGTAAATGGCGACTGATGCACGTTAAATCTGTCGAGTCTCAAAGTCCTCCATGTTCCCATAACAAATCAATACCTCTGGGGGTACTGATCCAGGAGTTTCTTTGTCTTCTGGATTGGTTCAAAATTACAAGGCTACGGAGTTGAACATTAGTAGTCGTAAACCCATTAAATTGGGTCGGCTGTTCAACGACGGTTATAAAAGTAAAAAAAATAAAAGGGAATTAGTTCCTGGATCAAGTATTGGGATAAACTAGAACTCGCGGAGGATTTTCTGATGGAACTATCCTGATATTGTGTTACATGGAGAACAAAATCTAATCTCCCACGGTTAGCTTGACGGCAAGGGGATTCTAACCCATGATCAGTCTACTAAGAATATTTTACATCAGCACTGTAATTGATTAAGTTAACAAGTCTGTCATCGTCAAAAATATTCAGTTTTGAGCTTAGTTTAAAAAGATTTTGACGTCATGGTAACCGGGGATTAACGATTCCTGGTTATTGCCACATTTCTTAAATTTGTATCAAAATATTGGAACTTTTTGAGTTGGGACAAACTAGAATATGTGTTACTTTAAGAATGAAATGCGCGAAAGCCTAGAAAAGTAGTACTGTCTAGATTGAACAATAAGCCTCTTTTGCACTTGTGCATGCCAGCATCTTAATCCACCTACGTTCGAACAATGTTGCGAGAAGAGACTCACCGGAAGCTGCTTATGAAATATGAGGAGCGTTGCTCAAATAGCAGAAAAAAGCGTGCACGTATGAATCGGAAGTTTCAAAACTCCTGCGAGAGGGTGGGGCACAAAAGGGGAAGTGGTAGACCAGGGCTAAAGAGAATACAAGGGCTAGTTCACTCCGCTCTTAGAGCTGAAGCTACGATCGCTCTTAACCTAAAAGATAAAAAGAAACATTCATTTTTATTAAATGGATGTCCAATATATATTTTTTTTATTAATAAAAGTAGAGAGAACGAAACAAACGTTAAAGTTTATATCGGCGGTAAATTGATAATGACTTTAATACGAGATATGTGTTTTTTCTTATTTCGAGTTAATTGTCTCGAATATTCTGAATTACATCAGAAAAAAATTGAAAGTCAATTATTCCCCCTTGTAATTGTGTTCATTTATATTCAGGCAAATTAATTAATTTTTTTCCTACAACATTTAAAAAAAGACAAACAATGAAGGAAATGCAAAAAAAAAATGAACAAGAATTCTATCTTAAATTCAGTGAAAACACCTAATTTTGATGGAATTTTGAATGTATTAAACCAGAGAGAAATGTGACTGTTTAAAATTTACTTCCTGCTTTTGACTAGAAAAATAATTTGGGAATATTCAAAGAAAATTTGTTTTGCGTGTTTTAACTTTAAAATAAGCTTCTGTAACCATTTTTGCACAATTAACTAAACTTCTTTAAACCATTAAAATCTACTTATAAATAGTGTTTTTTAAATCATTTTGAAATAAAGAATACAGTTCTGACCGACAAGAGTGAACTATCTAACTGATTAATAAAACTTACTTATTTTTGAATAAAATTACAAAAAATGTAGCTTATTCAAAAACGATATTTATTGCCGATTATTATTATAAAAATTAGAAATGAAAACGATTATTATTATAAATAAAAACGATATTATTATAAATAAAAACGATATCATTATAAATAAAATCGTTATTATTGTATAACGATTATTATTCTAATAAAAACGATTATTATTATAAATAAAAACGATATTNAACACGCGAAAAATTATACTTTTTCCTTTTGTTTTTATATCAGAATTTTTGCAAGTTGCAATCGCGCAAACTGGCATTTCGATAATAGTTTTAAATTCTTGTAAATTCACTGCAAAAACTGAGGAAAGTCATTATAGAAAATAACAAATGTCTTAGAATATCTCGCAAAAAGAAATGATCCAATATTAGTTAGAGCTAGTAAGGCCAAACGCTCCGTTCTTGAAGTAAAAGTGCGAGCTTTGCGCCAAAGTGACGTCACTAGAGTGACGTCGTAGGATCGGCGCGGCAAGAGATACTTCAAAGGAGTGAACCAGCCCTTCTATTCTCTTTAGCCCTGGTGGTAGACGGCCGTTCTGCTTCCTCTTTGTGCTTCTAACTCTTTCAGCCGTTTCGAGACTTTTCAGTTCATTCATGCAAGCTTCTGTTGTGGAACAGTGTCCTCATACTGTGAAAAGTGATTACGGTAAATCTCACTACTTGCACAATCTCCTCGTAAGTGCAGATTCAGTATAGCTGGAATTTATTAATCAATATTTGGCTTTGTCGGCCTGTTTTAAAAAGAGGTTAAACTACGAATAACTTGATCAAAATTAGGCGTTGCCGATTTGGTTTCAAATTCAAGGACTTCGTTTCTTCATAACCAAATGCGGGTTGATTTCAAAGAAATTTACCATAATTACCACAAAATTCTAGTCTGAATTACTACGAAAGAAGAGAAAATTTTGTTATTGTAAGTATATTAGGATTGGTTAATTATTGGTGAAAGCATAGCTGACTGACGATAATGTTTTCATAAATTAAGTTAAAATACCTCATTTTAAATGTTATTATGTTAGTTATAAACAATTTTTGACAGTCGTGCACTTGTTACAACTATCCCCACTTACGGGGTCAATTGTAACAGTTCATAAATTCAACTAAAACATAGTTAATTATACATATTATCATAGTTGTGATATATTTTTTTATTGATCAAAATAGTAGTGATATTTTAGGAGTAAAAATAATAATAAGCAGAGATCTAAAGGGTTAAACTTTTAACTTTAAGGGGTTAAAAATTTTAATTCATGCTGTGAAAGGTAACAAATAAAGTAATGCACATGCAACATAATATAAATGATATAGGAAACTATTGGTGGTTCTTAAAGAGTTAAGTAATGGTTTGTAAACATAAGATTATTTATTTTCAGCTGTTACAATCGTCCTTTACTAATTGTTACAATCATCCCCAAGACGCCATTTCAGCTTCATTTGTTAAAAACATTGCTAGTTAATTAACAAAACTAATTCTGTTTTATTGAAATGTTAATTAAGGTGTCCACTTACATATTCGGTTAATAAGTTTTATTTGTTTAAACAAAATTACTTTGTTACAATATAATAATCCAATACCAAAAAAAGTACTTACGTAGCTTGAAAATATCTTTTGTGATGTAACTCTTTCAATTGACAGGTATAGGAAACAAAATTTATGAAATATATATTTAAAGTTCAGATATTAGACTTTTACAAAATAAGCTATCGATTATACGCAATAAAAATAATGAGCAGATTTATTAAAAATAAACGGGTTTAAAATAAACACCTTTAAAATAAACAGCTTTAGCTCGTAGTGAGTTTTGTGTAATTAAACTAAAAAATTTTTACAATTTCTCTTAAAAAAATAAAAAATCTAAATTCATACGGAAATTTACGTAATGTTTTTACAATACACTGAAATTCACTAAAGTCTACACTATACGAGGACTTCTCTCCTAAGAAGCTTGTATGTATGAACCGGAAGTTTCATGTTTGCCGGGAGAATGTGAGGCAAGAATTGGGAGTGGTAGACTGCCATTCTGCTTCCTTTTACTGTTTCCCACTCTTTCTCGATTCATCATGCAAACTTTTGTAGTAAAGCAATATATCTTCATACTCCGTAGAAACTTTCTGTTAAATCTCAGTACCGTCATTGTGTACTTTGTGCAGGATTTCGCAGTTTTTGAACTTTGACATGTAAAAAAGCTATATTAATTCAAAATTTATCGATATTATATTCATAACTGGACTCAGACGAGTGAATTTGATCAATATTGGCATTATTTGTTTGCAATATTTACGAATAATAAGTCAAAACATACCTTGCACAAAGTAGCCCCCAAATGTCTATTGATTA
>NC_092215.1:48933051-48947895 GCF_043381705.1 Parasteatoda tepidariorum | reverse complement strand
TCATCCGCCGTACAGCCCTGATTTGGCACCCAATGACTTCTTCTTATTCCCACACATCAAAAATAAATTACGTGGACAACGATTTTCGACCCCCGAAGAAGCGGTTGATGCATTCAAAACGCATGTTTTGGAGTTACCTCAATCGGACTGGAAAAAGTGCTTTGAAAATTGGTTCAAACGCATGCAAAAGTGTATTGATCATCATGGAGAATATTTTGAAAAACAATAAAACCAATTTCGATCCTACATAATTGTTTTTTCATTATTAGGCCAGAAATATAAATAGCAACCCTCGTATTAAAGTGCATTGCTTTACGAAATATCAAACAACTTCTGTAAATATCTTGATTGCTGTTGTTGCAGTTAGTTTATTTACATCGCATAAGAGGTGGGCTATTGGCAACGATCTGGGAAACATCCCTGTGGATGATCCGAAGACATGTCATCACAATTTTGATCCTCTACGGAGGGGATGGCCCCCCTGCTTCGGTAGCCCGACGACCTGCGCGCGAAGTCGAGCACTTTATGGTAGAACAATTTAACGAGGACCAATACCGCACAACCTCGGTCCCTACGCAGACTGATCCAAGTGGTCACCCACCCGCACACTGACCGCAGCCAGTGATGCCTGACTTGGGTGATCTGCTGGGAACCGTGTCTTTACGTTTCGTCTACTGCGGGACGTAAATATCTTGAATAAATTTATAATTTTGAAACTATTTTTAGTGTGTATTCCTGAATATAACTTTTCTATGACAGATTTCATTTCTTAAAAGCCGATCAAATATTATGTAAGCGTGTTTTAGGAAATTTTGCACTCACCCCTCTTGTTAGCAAAATAAAAAATGCACTACGCTTATGTAAGAAAGTCTAAAATTTTTTTCTTCATAAACTTGAAACTGAAATACTTCAGTAAAAATCAGCTTCAAATTAAAATGATGCATGTTAGTAAAAAAGTGTTCCATTTTATAAAGTTTTCAGTTTAATATTCTTTAAGAATCTTGTGTTTATTTTAAGTGCTTAAGTCTTACCTCTGAAGACTAGAAACTGAATCCAATTCTTTATTTCTAAACTTTAAATTTGAAATAAAGTTTTCTAAGCGCACTTTTTTTCCATTAAGAAATTTGAAAATGTGGTTTTAATGTGATCCGTAAGCGTTGCTCATATCCCTCACCCTTGTCGGCAAAATAGACTCCAGTCCCTCTCAGTTTTGCTTTCGTAATATTTGAACGACCCCCTATGCATTCGAATAGTAAACAAAATTCAATTACGGCAAAATATATTTATAAATTAACTTCCAGGTGCGCAACATGAGCTTACAAAATAACGCAAGTTAGATGAATTAAGTTTTTTCATACAGTCAGGTTAAAAAATTATATTCTTGAAAACACTGTAATTTCATTTAATTTCTGAAAGAGGATGAATAACCTATGTTTATTAATTTATTGAAGAAATGAACAGATTCAAAAGCGTTTTTTAATTTATTTTATATATCAAAGATAGCCGATGAGAAAAAAACTAATATCGAATTGCGGTTTGGGTTTATGTAATTTCGTTCTCCCACCACATTTACCCGCAATCATCGCCAGCTGCGATAGCGATATCGTCTGCATAGGCCAATGGTTGGATTGACTTTACTAAAGATTTCTTTTTTTGGTGTTTATGTTCGAATCTTTGATAACCTTTCGCGAATTAAATTAGAGACTAGAGTCTCCTTGATGTACACCGATATACAACTGTTCGGTCAGGTCACCTTCCGGGATGCGGATTTTTTTCTTTAAAGGTAAGAGATTTGGTCTTCTATTGTTTTTTTGGTTCATTAAATGAAAACTTTTAAACATAGAATTACATACAAACATACGTACATAAATACATAGACATATTGCATTTATGCTCTTAAATGGGTAAACACTTTGCATGTACATGCGTACATACATGCGAAAAAACTCTGTATGTAAGTGATGTAGTATGTTGTATGTACAGAGCTAAAAAAAGATATCACCCTGAATAATTTTCGGTCTAATGATCGAATTTTCACGTACTAATTGTCAATCTTAATGGTTTCAGGGGGATGGCCTCAAATATGCTAATTATTTATCATTAATTATTAATTAAGTAATGAAATCAGAAGCAAAAACGTACTTTCTCTAAATAAACATATACTTTTTTTTACATATTTGGATTTTTGACCTTCAAAATATAGGGGGTATCCGCAATCTCGAAATTGTAGCCCTAATACTTTTGGCAGAAGAGCGGATAAGAGTTTGGTCGTCTTAATGTGTTAATTTCACTTTTTGCGTTTTAAGTCATGTCTTTAAAAACAATTGAGCAATTGGAAGAAAAAAATGCATCCACTCGTGAAATCCATTTACCCAAAAATAATTTCACGCAAACAATAATTTTTAATAATTATTTATTATTATTTAACTACTTCTAAAAAAGTTTTGAATTGTGAGGCATAATTTTTTTTTCGTACTATAAACTCATTTTTTTATACCAAAACATTTTTTTTATACACCATGTGTATTTTTTTTAATTGAAAAACCTAAAATTTCAACAGTTTTTATTTAATAGAAGCCGAGAAAAATTAAAATTATTTATTTTTAAAAATTAATTTGGTGACAATGTAAAATATTTAAATGGGGCGTGGTTAACTTACGAGGAACTTGACATATGCAAGCGCAGTGTGAAATTTAATTAATATTTTTTCCGCTGATAGCCGAATGTTAATCTTTTTCTTTTTTTTTTAAATTATGAAATACGACATTTCTTTGTGAGACAGCTGAGAACTAATTTGTAATTTAGCAAAGAGCTTTGAATTAAACACTATATTCAAACAATGTTGATTTTATCAAAGCACATTTTTGATAGAATGTGATTATACATCTGTTTTTTTTAAAAAAAACATTTTTTTAGTAGGTTTGTTGAATAATTGATACAATTTCAATAATATACAGACGTATATATTGATTATGAATAATATAATTATTAATTTCTTCAGTGTATATTTTATAATTATAAAGCAATTGCAATTTAAATTAAGGTAAAAATGTTTTATAAAATGTATTGTTATATCAAATAAAATTGAAATATCAACGATGATTATGTGAAATCTTATTTTGATATTCCATGTCACTACTAAGAGAATGGAGTTTCCGAATACGTAGTCAATATTTTTAAACATCTTAAAATTTCTCAACTTGTTATAAGTCGCGCGTGTCTCAAGACTTTGACAAACTATTTAATTATATTTGTCCGCTTCTCCAAATTTTATTCTTTACTCTATAGCTTAGATTATTTTTCAGTAATATTATATTTTTAAGTAATTTAATTTAGGTTTTCCTTTAAATTATGTGCTAGTTTTTAAATTATTATCAAGCTCTTTATAGAAGAAAATTTAGAATTATTGGTGTATAAACTTTTTATGAAACTAGAAAACATTCTGCTGCTTTAAAATTACTCGATGTAAAACAGCTGACTTTTTACTTAGAATGCTATTTTTTAGAAAAATGAAGATAAATTACTTTTTTTATTGTTTCTTATTTATTCGTTTGATGAAAAGCAAATGCATCTATGTGCAACTCAAAATATACTATAGGCTGAACTGTTTTTTCAGTGTAAAAAAATTCTAGAATTACTCTTTTATTTTGATGTTCAAACTTATTCACCCCGACTAATTTTAAGAAAGTTGCCCTGTTAAAAAATATAATGTTGAAAAAAATTTGCTTAAAAAAATTGTTAATATGCTTTCTTAACTTTAGTACAATTCACAAAATATTGTTATATCAGAAAAATTTTCGATATGTCTTTTTTTGTTAAATAGCAAACACGAAATATAGAATATTGTAAAAAGATTCCTAAACCGTGCTGTTTTTAGAATTATCATCTCAAAAAATTGTTCTTTTTCTAACTTAAGATTTTTCTTAATACAGTCAAACCCCGCTATAGCGAACCTTCAAGGGACCGAAATTTCGATTCACTATAACCGAGAGTTTACTATATCCGTACTGCAAGCAATTTTAACTAATTTTTCCTTACTTCACCGCTTTATTACACATAATTTAAATAAATTACCACTAAAAAGGAATACAAAAATAATTATGCAGAAAAATCAGTCGAAGAAAGAAAAAAGTTCATGATATCCAATTTCCTCTTCTTTTTTTTTTGGCTCACTATGTCCACAAAAAATATTATATGTGTATAGCGAGGCAGGGAAGCGAACATTTCGTTCACTATATCCGGGAGTTCACTATAAACCATGTTCACTATAGCGGGGTTTCACTGTACTAAAATAAGGTATATTAAGACATTTTTGAACTGCAGCTTATGTTAGAGCTGCAATTTGTATGTTCAGCAAATAGTTTTAGCAAATTGTTCATCTTTTCAGAAATTATAAAGAGAAATTTTTCTTATATTTTGCCATAAGGAGACAATAAAGTTAATATTTCATTGATGCTCAATTGAGCCGCGTCAATGACTTCATTAACTCCAGAATTGAAATCTGTTTTCACAAAACATTTTATTGCTTAAACAGTTAGAAACAATTAAACTACAATTTATTTAAACTGATTCCTTTATTTTGTTGGGGAGGGGGGAAAGGAAGGGTGAGGAAAAGCGGGAAAAAAAGCTTCGTGAACAATCACGTTAATTTGATCAAAATAGTTGACCTTATAACTATTTAACTTTGACTCCAGAGGAGAGGGGTCATTCCATTGACTTTTGATTCCTGAGGAGAGGGGTCATTCCATGACTCAAATGACTGTTGAAATTTCAAAAAGAGATGGAAATGTTTGACATCCTAAAAAAATTGTTCTTAAGATTAACAGTAAAAGAAATGTGTTGCATTGATTTTTCAAATGATTATCACTAGAGCCCAGATTTTGATGACCTAAAAAATCTCAACTAATACCCTTAAAAAGTGCAAAAAATGCCCTTAAAAATGCTCTAAAAATGCCCTAAAATGATCTAAAAATGCCTTATGACATGACTTAAATAAAGTAAAAATATTGAACTAAAACAATGTTTTACTCTTTAAAATTATTATGAGTCATTTCAAAAAATATAAAGCAATGCAATACTTGTTCTACGTTCATTAAAGTTTGAAAAATATGTTTTCTTTGTTAAATATGTTATAACAGAAAAAAAAGGGAAAATGTATTTATTCCAAAACATTTTCATTTTGTATAGAAACTTAAATGAATATAACAACTTTCAACTCATAATATTACTAAATATCAGAATTACATTGTATTATTAAATGATTTTTGATATTTTGAAATGTAAACGAGCGTCTCTTGTCCGAAAGTAAATTTTTATACCTGGAAAAGCTTCTTTCAACATCTACTGATGTTATTGGTGCGTACTTGAAAAAGACGGTCTCACTTACTGACAATTCTTCTTCAATTTGAAAAGATGTTGCTTCACCTGTTAATATCGTAGAGATTTTTTTCATTGTTTGGAAGCCAGTGTTCTTCTCCAAAACTTAGTTCAATTTAGCTGCTACACTTTAGTTGCTATCATTTCCCTTGCTTTTTGTAACACTTAACTCACTACGTCAATATAATTTATAGCATCGCAAAGTTCCAATTCTTGTTTCACCAAGCTTGTAATTGTCGAGGACACAATAGCAAAATTAGTTAGGAGATAAAAAGCAAAAGTTTCCTTCGATTTTATCAGAGGCCAACACGTTTTGCTCTATCTTAATTGATGCAGCATCTTCTGAATCAAGACAAATTATAAGACAAATCTTACATCTCATGTAATAAAAATGTCCCAAAAATATTAAAAATTGGAAAAAAATTACAAATAATTTAAAAAATGCTTTAAAATGCAAAATAAGCCCCAAAAATTTAAAAAAATGCCCTATAAATCTAAAAAAAATGCTCTAAAGGACAAAAAATGTGCAAAAATGGAAAAAATGCAAAAAAATGCAAATGTCTTAAAAATCCGGGCCTTAATTATCACTAATCTTATATTATTATTTTTCAATCTAAAAGCTATAACCTAAAAACCATTTTAAAACGCCAATTAACATTCATTTTTTTAATTATAGATAAAAGAAATATTAATTATATAAAACTTCGTAAATTTGTATAATAGTCATAATCTCCTCCTGACACTCTAGGTTTTTCTTGAACATTTTGTTTTGAAACATTCTTGCCTAAAAGAATCGATCAAAGGTGTAAAGATGATTTGCTCTACAACTCTGTTTATAATTAA
This sequence comes from Parasteatoda tepidariorum, assembly GCF_043381705.1. Lineage (NCBI taxonomy): Eukaryota > Metazoa > Arthropoda > Arachnida > Araneae > Theridiidae > Parasteatoda > Parasteatoda tepidariorum. The sequence goes on along the minus strand of NC_092215.1, from coordinate 48,941,676 downwards.
AAGAATTAAAATGCATTTTGGAAAATTGGTTTTAGTATAAAATCTTCGTATTTAAAGCTAAAAACAACGCAAAAAAAGAAGAAAAAAAAAACCATAAATAATATCACATGAAAAGTTCTTGTGTCCAAATTCTAAAATCTTAAATAATTTATTAATCCATTCAAATTTTATTTTCAAAGAAGATTCTGTTTTCAAAGGAAACAATCTTTGCGTTTTGGTTAGAAATCAGATGTTGTACATCAATCAGATAAGTAATAACAATCGCTTTTTATCAGAAATTGTTGTTACTTGTAACACTGTGACTACTTATGATCCCGATTAATTTTATGTAATTTTTATTTGCAGTTATTCACAATTGTAGTCAATTAGAGTATTCTGTGCGCATTTCTGTTAAGCAATGAAATTATTAATTTATTCTTGACTAATAAATAAAGAATAATGATTGAAACTGACTGACTAAATATTTCTATATATAAATTTATTTTTGCAAAAATTTCTGTATTAAAATATTTTTGATCTTTAGTCATTATTCAGGAGGATTTTGAATAATAAATCATCATTTCTGATTCATTATTTTGAATGACAAATGGTCATGTCTGGTGCAGATACATTATTTTCGGATTGCGTTAAAGATATTGTTTTTTTTTTCTCAATTTAAAACTAGTTAAATTTTAACTGAATGCTTTAGATGTTGTTGACTAAGTTAGTCTTAAAAGCAGCTATTTCATTAAATTATTTTCAATGGAAATTGTTAACTATATAAAAAAAATTTCATTGTAATTTTACATTACAGAACTGATCTGTACTTAGCCTTATTAATGATTCATTTTACAAATTAATTTAACACAATATTTTAATTAATTAAATTTTTGTATTATTTTCTGCTTAGCATGTGCTAATGATATCTTTTATAATGGGTTGTTTAAGTGGTATTATTAAATGCGGTAAGTGGCGTCACCTAATCAAGATGGGTGTTGTTGTTTCATAATTATTTTTAGCGTTAAAAAAATTCTCATTATAGATCGCGATATTTCTTATTTAAATAATTTACATTATTTTTACAAAGTTCAATTTTATCAGCTCTCAATGGAATTAACCAATACACTCGATATAATATCGCGTACAATAGTTATCGTTTTTAGTATAGCGTTAATATTATCGCATTCACTTTTTATCGAAGTCGAAAATAAACACGATATTATCGTATTCGATTATTATTGTTATCGATTAAACTCTTGACATAGTATTTAATCGTTCATAATGTCATCGTCCATATGACATCCATATTATATTCATTGTCCATAATAATATTCATATTATCGCTTTCGATAATTATCGTAGATTCGAATTCATCATAAGACCGGTACTCAGAATGTATGGTGATAATACTTTAAACAGCATCGTTTTCGCAATGCTTTATAAATATCGATATATCACGGTACGTCAATGCATCACACTGTTTTATTCGTAACTACTAAAAGCTTGAACACTCTTCCTGAAATAATGAATTCTTTTGAAATATTTTTTTATACAAATATTTTAAATATTTTATTGTATATTCGAATTCATCATAAGATCGGTATTCAGAATGTATGGAGATAATACTTTAAACAACATCATTTTCGCAATGTTTAATCAATATCGATATATCACGATACGTCAATGCATCACATTGTTTTATTCGTAACTACTAAAAGCCTGAACACTCTTCCTGAAATTAAACAACTATTCTATAGAAGGAATAAAAAAAAAATTTGTAACAAAAAACTGAAAGTTCTTTGACCGACATTCAAAACAAGGAAATAGTCTTTTTGACGTAAATGTTTGAAAACTAATCTTCATTTACTTTTTTGAGGATGACTATCTCTAAAGTTCAAAAGGGATTTTTTTTAAAGATTTATTTACACTAATTGAAGCGAAAAAGTGCTAAGAGACAAAGAGCCGCTAACTTTTGTCCTTGCCGCTAACTTTTATTTCTATTTCTAAATTCTGGAGGTCTAAAGGTTGAAGTTTTATTTGCAACTTCCTTCTTCGAGATTTATAACATCTCTAAGGTTTATGAATATTAATTTGAAAGATGGATGTTAAACGTTTTCGGAAGCAAATATTTTTCATATTTCTTTCCCAACATTGTTTAATATTTTCAAATTCTTCTTATTAAGCAAATGAACAGCGAAACTTTTTCACATACATGAGTTTAAAGACATATGTTTCTTTTCATTAAATGTTTGATGTGTGACCCTTTTGTTACATCCTTTAATCTGTAATCAAGTTCGCTAGTTCTACATTATCAATTACTTTTATGCATTAAAAATATTTTCTTCGTGCGTTCGATATCGATTGTGCGTTCGATATCGAAACCTCATCATAGGTAGCGTCTTAAGATTCGGAGGTATTGGTTGTTGTCGTTGTTGTTAATTTACGTCGCACTAGAGCTTCACAATGGGCTATTGGCGACGGTCTGGGAAGCATCCCGGAGGATGATCCGAAGACATGCCATCACAATTTTGATCCTCTGCGGAGGGGATGGCGCCCCCGATTCGGTAGCCCGACGACCTGCACCCGAAGTCGAGCACTTTACGGTAGCACAGTTTAACGAGGACCAATACCGCACACCCTCGGTCCCTACGCAGACTGATCCAAGTGGTCACCCACCCGCACACTGACCGCAGCCAGTGATGCTTGACTTCGGTGATCTGCTGGGAACCGTGTCTTAACGATCAGTCCACTGCGGGACCGGAGGTATTGGTAAGTGATAAAAGGCAAATTATAGTCACTCAATTGCCAAAAATATTTATAAACCACAAATATCGTGCACTTTGAAAGAACTCATAGAAGTTATTTGTGCAGCATTATGTACGATTCGTGCAGTATTAATGAACGCATTTGTGCAGCATTATTGAACGCATTTCTGCAGCAGCATTAATGGTCGCATTTGTGCAGAATTAATGGACACATTTGTGCAGCATTATGAGACATTTGTGCAGCATTATGAGACATTTGTGCACTGAGATAAGAAAGAATGGTCAGAAATTATTAGAATTTACCATGTTTCTGTCTCTATGGGAAAAGCAAAGATCTCTGCAATATTATACTTGGTAAGGTTTAGCTACCTATTTCAAAGCTTCAGCTACCCACACTTTGATAAAAGTAACAATAAAATATAGTTTTATAATGTGGGATAAAATTAAGTAAATATAGCAAAATTCAGTTATTTTATCATGATAATTAGGAGCATGGCATAAAAGTGATTTATTCGATTAAATTTACTTTCGGACCTATGATCTTTTCTCTCACATTCTGGAATCTTAATTTCAGGGCCACCACGGCCCAAAGAAGTTCTTTATTTTTTTATTAATCAATTGTTGTTGTAGTTCATTTACGTCGCACTGGAGCTGCACAATGGGCTATTGGCGACGGTCTGGGAAGCATCCCTGAGGATGATACGAAGACATGCCATCACAATTTTGATCCTCTGCAGAGGGTATGGCTCCCCCGCTTCGGTAGCCCGACCACCTGCACGCAAAGTCGAGCACTTTACAGTAGAACAGTTTAACGAGGACCAATACCGCACACCCGCGGTTCCTACGCAGACTGATCCAAGTGGTCACCCATCCGCACACTATCCGCAGCCAGTGATTCTTGACTTCGGTAATCTGCTTTGAACCGTGTTTGAACGATCAGTCTACTGCGGGACCTTTATTAATCAATAAACGAATCTTCAGACTCTTGATAAATCGGCTTACAAACTCTCGAAAAGTTGAAAAACCAATAGCACATATAACAGAAGAACATTACATCCAGAGTAACGGTAGGAATTGAACCCGCTACCATCGCGCTTTATTGCTTTATTGAAATTACGTACATTTGCAGGCTTGTGTGCTCAATTTAGACTTATAAACCTTTTTCTAGTAGAAAGATATCACGAAGAATACATCCAGGGTTACAGAGGGATTCGAACCCGCTACTGCCTCACTGGGGACAGTGTTTGTCGGGGGATACTGCTCGGCCAGAGAAGCCCCACCTTTACGCTCTGAACTGGGCTATACGTAGACGAATGAAAGTTTTGCGTCTATTAACCACAGGAACAGGAACCCATTTTTCTGTTTTGAAAACACAATTTTTTCTGCGATAAATAAACAACATTAAATAAATAACTCAAATATGGAGATTTATGGATAAGTGAACAACCATAAAATACTTTTATTAAAAACGAATTAAGCAAGACAATGTCTTGCTTAAGTATTTAAACAATGAATTTATATATGCGTTAATAAAATCTTTAAATAATGTTGGGAAATAAATCGATCTTTTTCATTAACTGTATGTATACTAAAGATGATTATAATGATTAAAAAACAATTAATGAATAAAATAAAACATTTCCTAGCGTTTCGTATATTAAGGAAAATCATCGTGGCTTGTGGATGGGTTTTAAACTATTTGCCAAATAGAAGAATGCGTGCAATAATCAAATTCAGAAGACGGCATATATGCTAAGATTTCAATATAAAAATTTCTCCTTTTAGTATAGTTGGTTGTTGTTGTTGTTGTTAATTTACGTCGCACTAGAGCTGCACAATGGGCTATTGGCAACGGTCTGGGAAACATCCCGGAGGATGATCCAAAGACATGCCATCGCAATTTTGATCCTCTGCGGAGGGGATGGCACCCCCGCTTCTGTAGCCCGACGACCTGCGCGCGAAGTCGAGCACTTTACGGTAGCACAGTTTAACGAGGACCAATACCGCACACCCTCGGTCCCTACGCAGACTGATCCAAGTGGTCACCCACCCGCACACTGACCGCAGCCAGTGATGCTTGACTTCGGTGATCTGCTGGGAACCGTGTCTTATCGATCAGTCCACTGCGGGACCTTAGTATAGTTGGAAGCATTTTACTAAGCATAGTGTTAGAAAGTAAATTATTTTTATTTTATAAATGGATTGACCTGTTTTGTGTTCTTCTTTATCTTAATTCCTTTTATTATTCACTTCGAATTGCTGTATGATTTGAAACCTATTCGTCAGGAAGTCAGTTTTGTTAAGTCAGATTACTTTAACCAACAGATTCCTTATGATTAAAGTAGCATATTCAAGCAACGACGTTACATAGTTTCTAATTTTTAAAAACTGTAACTTTGTTAAAGTCTGTATTACATTTTATTATTTTAATCATATAACATGTACATTTCAGAGATTGTATTTTTTAAAATTTTTTCTTTATTAAGGAACCTAGAAAAATCGTTATTATTAACAGCAAACAATGTTTAGATCCAGTTTCTATCGATTTAGCTTACTGAAATTGGATTAACTCAAATTCCGTAAACTATTGCAACGTATAGTCGAAAAAAATATTTAGTAACATTTTGAAAACACTAAACTTTACAGGTTTTAAAAATATGTTAAGACAGGCAGCAACTTGAAACACAATATTAAATCTTTAAATTAGGATGTCTTAAGGAAAATTTGTTTTATCAAATATTCTTGCTCATTCCAAAGTTTCATTTTTAAATCAATAATTCGTAAAATTCTAATTAAACAAATGATAACCATCTGAACGATCTAGCATCTCACGTATAGAATTAACTTATTTGTTAAAAATAAACATTGTAAAAAATAATCTTTGCCTAAAATATCAAAAGTGAATAGGTATATAAAAATAATTTTATTCATAAAATAACTGTAAAATTATAATTTTTGATTATCCCTCTGACGAATGATGAAAAAATATTTCTCTTTATCTTATTACGAATGATGAAAAAATATTTGTGTTTTGTTTGAAAATTATACATTTTATGATGTTTTAAGCTAGCAAAAATATATCAATTATGAACAATCAGTGTATGTAAGTCACATCTATGTAATAAGACACGGTTCCCAGCAGATCACCGAAGTCAAGCATCACTGGCTACGGTCAGTGTGCGGGTGGGTGACCACTTGGATCAGTCTGCGTAGGGATCGAGGGTGTGCGGTATTGGTCCTCGTTAAACTGTACTACCGTAAAGTGCTCGGCTTCGCGCGCAGGTCGTCGGGCTACCGAAGCGGGGGTGCCATCCCCTCCTCAGAGGATAAAAATTGTGATGGCATGTCCTCGGATCATCCTCCGGGATGTTTCCCAGACAGTCGCCAATAGCCCATTGTGCAGCTCCAGTGCGACGTAAATTAACAACGACAACAACACATCTATGTAAGTTAAATAATCAAAAATATTTATTTTTGATTTTTTAACTTACTATTAAGTATTAGAATTCTGCATTTTAATAAAATGCAAATTATATAAATTTCTCAATTTATCCTGGGTTTAGAAATTTTTTTTTCTATGTAAGATTTGGATAAGTTTATAAGACGATTTCTTATACGAACCTTGTATTTTAGTAATTATTTGCAATGTCTTACAATTTTATAACATACATAGATATGCTAATATTTTATATGCCAAAAATATTGTTCCTTTCTTCAAAATTATTTTAACTGCTTTTTTATTTTGGAATTTTTGACTATCAAAATATATTGGTGCCATATCTCTGGATTTAATAAAGTATATCAAAAAAGTTTTACACTGAATTGTAAAACTCAAAGATTATATGAATTTCTAAATTTATCCTGGTTTTTAGAAAATTTTTTTCTATGTAAGTTTTGGATTATAAGTTAATAAAACTATTTCTTACATGAACCTTGTATTTTCGATAGTACTTTCAATATCTTACAATTTTATAAAATACATAGCTATGTTAACATTTTATATATAAAACATTATTTCTTTTAAAAACTATTTTGCAAGATTATTTTATTTTATTTATTTATTAAATTTTTTTTTCGAATTTTTGACCCTCAAAATATAACGGTGCCGTATCTCTGGATTTAATAAAGTGAATCAAAAAGGTTCTAAACTGAATCGTAAAACTCAAAGATGATTTCTAGAAAAATATAAAAGATAAAAAAATGTTTGAAAAGGGACGTAGTAAAGTAACTTCATTCTAAACTACGCAATTTTTAATGAAAAAATATAAAACTTGAGCTAAATCGTCTAAATAGTTTCACAACTCACTTAGAATAAATCATGTTTATAAATTTTAATTTCTCAAGAACTCTTTAACTGATTCTGTTCAAACTTTCGAATAAAAAATTATTAAGGTGTTCCACTTCTTATCATACGAATTATCGAATAAAATTGTATTGTATATTTGCAGTGAAATGTTATTTACCAAATATTACTTGTGAAAAATTTCTTTTAAAAAATATGGTCAAAATCATTATAATTTGAAACTTGAAGTAATATGCTTTATAAAACTTACTAAAATTATTTGCCTTGAAAATAACATTTTCGATTCTTATTTTTTGTAAGATTCTGAAGGACATTTTTAAGAAGTAATTGAATTTGTTTCACGAACAACGCCATCAAAACAAGTTATTTTCGCTCTGTTAAAACCCAAACTCAATGCAATTTTTTTACGCATCGAAAAAAAGAATACGACTATTGTAGAAGATAATCAATTTGGTTTGTGTGTATTTTCAAAAAAGAGAAATTTAATGCGAAACAGTTAAAAACGAGGTTCTTTTTTTGGCGCCTCTTTCAAGTCAATTCAAAAGGAAAAAGAGTCCTTATTTAAAGATAAATTAAAGATAAATTAAATGTTATTTCTAACTAAGCAGTGATAGGAAAATTTTCAATCGAAATATTTGTAAATAGAAGTAATACGTTCTATATGCCATACTAGACACGAAAAAAGATTTTTGATAAAACATTGCGATATTTATAACGTTATAAACCTTATTTTTTATGTGATAAAAATAGTTTTATAAGGTTTTTAATTCAAATATTTATTCGACTTTTAAGTTTAATGTTTAATCGTTTTAAAAACAGTATTTTCGTTAATTTATAAATTAAAGATTATTAAAAAGTTTCATAATTCAATAATTCTTTTTTTTTTCATACTTTCTGTTGGCATTATAAGAATCTAAATTCTTAGAAAAATCGATTCAACGTTGAATCATAAAATCAATTACCATAATTAGTTGAAACCTTAATAATGATTAAACCATAATCAAGTTCAAGATAATACAGATTTGAAATGGTTAAATTTTTAGCAAAGATTCAACCAGTTAAAATTAAATTTATGATATATAAATGAAATACTATATAAATCACAATTATCGCTATATAAATCACAATGAGTAATAACAATTATGCTTTTCAAATAGCATGAGAAAGAAATTCTAAAAAAGAAAATTTTAGAAATTTTAAATACAATTTATAACATTTAACATTCATTCCTTTATTCATTTTTAGAAACAGATTTAATTTTACGTTGTCATTGAAAAAGTGATTTACTTTAAATTTGCTGTTATACAAGTCCTTGTAACCAAGCGAACCTCTATATCAAGCAAATAGTTTTTCTTTTTTTGTGGAAACAGCATTTGCACTCTAAAAGTTAGTGTAACATCATTTTAGATCTGCACTGCGGTTCATACTTTGTGTACGTACGAAGTGTTAAGAACATATATGAGTCGCTCAGAAGCCAATGCGGTTAAGTCCAAAACACAACAATTGAGAAAATTAATGTTTTTTAATACATTAGTTTTTAAAATTCCTGATTTATTAATTTAATTAGAAAAGTGTATA